>NW_025746039.1:0-130000 GCF_021184085.1 Oncorhynchus gorbuscha | reverse complement strand
CACCAACTTACCATCCTGAGACAAGGCTGAGTATAGCCCACAAAGATCTCCGCCACGGCACAACCCAAGGGGGGGGGGAATCGCCAACCCAGACAGGATGACCACAACAGTGAATCAACCCACTCAGGTGACGCACCCCCTGCAGGGACGGCATGAGAGAGCCCCAGTAAGCCAGTAACTCAGCCCCTGTAATAGGGTTAGAGGTAGAGAATCCCAGTGGAAAGAGGGGAACTGGCCAGGCAGAGACAGCAAGGGCGGTTCGTTGCTCCAGAGCCTTTCCGTTCACCTTCCCACTCCTGGGCCAGACTACACTCAATCATATGACCCACTGAAGAGATGAGTCTTCAGTAAAGACTTAAAGGTTGAGACCGAGTTTGCGTCTTTGACATGGGTAGGCAGATCGTTCCATAAAAATGGAGCTCTATAGGAGAAAACCCTGCCTCCAGCTGTTTGCTTAGAAATTCTAGGGACAATTAGGAGGCCTGCGTCTTGTGACCGTAGCGTACGTGTAGGTATGTACGGCAGGACCAAATCAGAGAGATAGGTAGGAGCAAGCCCATGTAATGCTTTGTAGGTTAGCAGTAAAACCTTGAAATCAGCCCTTGCTTTGACAGGAAGCCAGTGTAGAGAGGCTAGCACTGGAGTAATATGATCAAATATTTTGGTTCTAGTCAGGATTCTAGCAGCCGTATTTAGCACTAACTGAAGTTTATTTAGTGCTTTATCCGGGTAGCCGGAAAGTAGAGCATTGCTGTAGTCTAACCTAGAAGTGACAAAAGCATGGATTAATTTTTCTGCATCATTTTTGGACAGAAAGTTTCTGATTTTTGCAATATTACGTAGATGGAAAAAAAGCTGTCCTCGAAATGGTCTTGATATGTTCTTCAAAAGAGAGATCAGGGTCCAGAGTAACGCCGAGGTCCTTCACAGTTTTATTTGAGACGACTGTACAACCATTAAGATTAATTGTCAGATTCAACAGAAGATCTCTTTGTTTCTTGGGACCTAGAACAAGCATCTCTGTTTTGTCCGAGTTTAATAGTAGAAAGTTAGCAGCCATCCACTTCCTTATGTCTGAAACACATGCTTCTAGCGAGGGCAATTTTGGGGCTTCACCATGTTTCATTGAAATGTACAGCTGTGTATCATCCGCATAGCAGTGAAAGTTAACATTATGTTTTCGAATAACATCCCCAAGCATTAAAATGTATAGTGAAAACAATAGTGGTCCTAAAACAGAACCTTGAGGAACACCGAAATGTACAGTTGATTTGTCAGAGGACAAACCATTCACAGAGACAAACTGATATCTTTCCGACAGATAAGACCTAAACCAGGCCAGAACATGTCCGTGTAGACCAATTTGGGTTTCCAATCTCTCCAAAAGAATGTGGTGATCGATGGTATCAAAAGCAGCACTAAGGTCTAGGAGCACGAGGACAGATGCAGAGCCTCGGTCCGATGCCATCAAAATGTCATTTACCACCTTCACAAGTGCCGTCTCAGTGCTATGATGGGGTCTAAAACCAGACTGAAGAATTTCGTATACATTGTTTGTCTTCAGGAAGGCAGTGAGTTGCTGCGCAACAGCCTTCTCTAAAATCTTTGAGAGGAATGGAAGATTCGATATAGGCCTCCTGCCCAAAAAGGGGACTTGTGTGAACTTAAGAACTGAAGGCCTGTGGCATTGCTCTGTGCGGACTACAATATATTTGCCAATGTCCTCTCTAAAACACTGAAGTCCTATCTGGACTCTGTAGTACACAAGGACCAGACATAATGTGCACCGTGCACGCTCAGTCACGGTCAACGTGCCCTTGTTGGACTTATCGGGATGTTCTGATGTGAACTTTGAATTGGTCTATCTAGATCAAGAGAAGGTTTTTGATAGAGTGGGCCATGAGTATCTGTTTAATGTGATGTCTGTGTTTGGGTTTGGGTTTGGGTCAATGTTTTCGGCCTGTGTGGCAGACTCCACTATGCTGGCAGGCTGGCTAACAGCCTGCTGCCTGGCCTGCACCCTATTTCATTGTGGAGCTAGAGGAGTTAGAGCCCTGTCTATGTTGGTAGATAAGATGAGAGCACCCCTCCAGCTAGGATAGAGTCTGTCACTCCTCAGCAGGTCAGGCTTGGTCCTGTTTGTGGGCGAGTCCCAGAAAGAGGGCCAGTTATCTACGAATTCTATCTTTTGGGAGGGGCAGAAAACAGTTTTCAACCAGCGATTGAGTTGTGAGACTCTGCTGTAGAGCTCATCACTCCCCCTAACTGGGAGGGGGCCAGAGACAATTACTCGATGCCGACACATCTTTCTAGCTGATATGCACGCAGAAGCTATGTTGCGCTTGGTGATACTCTGACTGTTTCATCCTAACATCGTTGGTGCCGACGTGGATAACAATATCTCTATACTCTCTACACTCGCCAGTTTTAGCTTTAGCCAGCACCATCTTCAGATTAGCCTTAACGTCGGTAGCCCTGCCCCCTGGTAAACAGTGTATGATCGCTGGATGATTCATTTTAAGTCTAATACTGCGGGTAATGGAGTCGCCAATGACTAGAGTTTTCAATTTGTCAGAGCTAATGGTGGGGAGCTTCGGCGTCTCAGACCCCGTAACGGGAGGAGTAGAGACCAGAGAAGACTCGGCCTCTGACTCCGACCCGCTGCTTAATGGGGAAAACCGGTTGAAAGTTTCTGTCGGCTGAATGAGCGACACCGGTTGAGCATTCCTACAGCATTTCCTTCCAGAATCCATGAGAAAGTTGTCCGGCTGCGGGGACTGTGCCAGGGGATTTATACTACTATCTGTACTTACTGGTGGCACAGACGCTGTTTCATCCTTTCCTACACTGAAATTACCCTTGCCTAACGATTGCGTCTGAAGCTGGGCTTGTAGCACAGCTTTCCTCGCCGTAAGGCCAGTACAGCGACTACAATTAGAAGGCACCATGTTAATGTTACTACTTAGCTTCGGCTGTTGGAGGTCCTGACGAATCGTGTCCAGATAAAGCGTCCGGAGTGAAAAAGTTGAGGAAAAAATAAATAAATATATGAAAGGTAATTAAAAAGTGAAAACCGTAAAGTTGTCAGGTAGCAAAATAGGTTGGCAACAAAAAGCACAGCAACTCGAAAACAAGCCTGCAAGTTGTGACCGGAAATGACGTCAAATGGAGAGAAAGAGAGAGAAAATCAACTCATCTCATCCAATAGGGAAACTGCGACAGTACATCGACAGTACACCGTGGATAACTACTTGGGAGGAAACAGAGAGCTGTGGGTTTGTCAGCACACTACATTGCTGCCTGCCACAAGATGAGGGACAGTGTCTGACAGACCAACCAACCCGTACATGTCCTCTATGCTTATTGTTATTGTTCAATGTATGGATATTTTGACCCTTGGTTATTGTTGTTACTGTTGTCCCATTGCCAATTTTGATTCTTATTATTTGAATATTGTAAATGTCCAAAGTAAGCTTTGGCAATATGTACATTGTTATGTCATGCCAATAAAGCAAATTGAATTGAATTGAGAGAGAGAGAGAGAGAGAGAGAGAGAGAGAGAGAGAGAGAGAGAGAGAGAGAGAGAGAGAGAGAGAGAGAGAGAGAGAGAGAGAGAGAGAGAGAGAGAGAGAGATAAAGGGAGAGAGAGTGACAGAAAAAGAGAGGAAGGAAAGTGATATAGTGAGGGAAACGCAGAGAAAGGGAGGAAAGAGAGAGTAAAGGGGGACAGAGAGAGAGAATAGAGGGAGAAGGAAGGAGATATGATTGGATGAAGGGAGTGATCTGAAGTGCTTTTTAAATAGGGGTTAATGCAGAGGGTTCACTTACTTACAGACAGATGCACATGTGGCATTAAGGCTGAGTCGTCTGCTTAGATCACACACACACACACACACACACACACACACACACACACACACACACACACACACACACACACACACACACACACACACACACACACACACACACACACACACACACACACACACACACACACACACACACACACACACACACACACACACACACACACACACACACACACACACACACACACAGAGAGTGGCGCACACACGCACACATACACAAATGCACACACGAGCAAACACACACACACGTTTGATTCATGATTTGGGCATGAATGACCTGAACCATCTCTAACTCCATCAGTTGGAAAATCATTTGAGCGTTTCAATGTTCCAAATGTTAAATACGCAAGTGTATACGCATGCGCATGTGTGTGAGTGTGTGTTGGCACGTACGTGTGTGACTGTCTTTGTGTGCCTGCATTGTGTGGATTGACAAACAAATAAATACAAATCTGCAAAATAACAATACACAGGAGTATGGATATGTAAGAGGATTGGGGACAAATCAAGAGTGACAGAAAGCACCGCTGCAACACAGAAAATAAGGGATTAATAGTGACATGTCACAGAGAGAGGAGAGAGAGAGAGAGAGAGAGAGAGAGAGAGAGAGAGAGAGAGAGAGAGAGAGAGAGAGAGAGAGAGAGTAGGGGAGAGAGGGAGAGAGTAGAGAAGAGAGAGAGTAGAGGACAGAGAGAGAGACAGAGAGAGAGAGAGAGAGAGAGAGTAGGGGGAGAGAGGAGAGAGTAGAGAAGAGAGAGAGAGAGAGAGAGAGAGAGAGAGAGAGAGAGAGAGAGAGAGAGAGAGAGAGAGAGAGAGAGAGAGAGAGAGAGAGAGAGAGAGAGAGAGAGGGGAGGGAAGGAGGGAGGGAGGGACAGGTGACAGAGATGTGAGAGATGCTCCACAGATGATCAACAGTGGCAGATGTACAGGGAGAGATGTAGACGGAGTGAATAGAAGAATGAGAGTGTGACAGAGAGAGTGACAGGTGAGACAGAAAGACATAGAGTGAACAAACGAACAGGAGTGACAGTGACAGAACCAGTCAGAGAAACAGTATATGAGTGATAGAGGAAGTTAGCCTGATATTTGTGTTAGTTTGTTTAGAAGGATGAGTGAAGCCGGAAGCATCTTAACCCTGGAAGACATCCCTGAAGGAAGGTTGGAGAAAAAGGTAAGAGTGTGTGTGTGTGTGTGTGTGTGTGTGTGTGTGTGTGTGTGTGTGTGTGTGTGTGTGTGTGTGTGTGTGTGTGTGTGTGTGTGTGTGTGTGTGTGTGTGTGTGTGTGTGTGTGTGTGTGTGTGTGTGTGTGTGTGTGTGTGTGTGTGTGCGTGTGTGTCATTTATGAAGTAGAGTCATTTAGACACTCCAATCATATCCATCTCCCGCAAAACAAAGCTCATCGCCTTATTTGAAATGCCAAGCCAATGATTCCATGAAAATGGTCATCTCCGTTAGGGTCATATACCGTGATGGAACATTTCCCATAATGCATTCCTTAATCCTTGTTCGACACTGAATTGTTCTGTGTTCGTGTTTAAAGCTAGAATGTTCATCTGAAACAATAACAAAGTGTATTCCCTGTTTCGTTAAAAAGGGTCGGTGCTGGAGAAATGTAACTACTCTCAAATTCATAGACAGAGCTATGGATGCAGGGGACTGAGAGTTCATAACATAACAATTAGGGTTGAAACCATATTTTGAGGCTGTTTGTTTACAATTATGTTGTTGAAAAACAGAGTCAACAAGCTTACTTTGGGTTCTGATGGGGTAAGACAGTTGAACTGAGCTCATGGCATTTCTAAGTTATTCCTCATCAATCACTGGGTATAAAGTATATCATTACTTTAAACATCCCAAAACGGATGTGGAACTTAAGGATTAAGAAACATCCTGTTTTTATCCTGTTTTAATGCATGAAATAACTTAGCAACTTCTAGTACATTAGTATAGTGCCCTACTGTGAGTCTTCTAGTACATTGGTATAGTGCCCTACTGTGAGTCTTCTAGTACATTGGTATAGTGCCCTACTGTGAGTCTTCTAGTACAGTAGTATAGTGCCCTACTGTGAGTCTTCTAGTACAGTAGTATAGTGCCCTACTGTGAGTCTTCTAGTACAGTAGTATAGTGCCCTACTGTGAGTCTTCTAGTACATTGGTATAGTGCCCTACTGTGAGTCTTCTAGTACAGTAGTATAGTGCCCTACTGTGAGTCTTCTAGTACATTGGTATAGTGCCCTACTGTGAGTCTTCTAGTACAGTAGTATAGTGCCCTACTGTGAGTCTTCTAGTACAGTAGTATAGTGCCCTATTGTGAGTCTTCTAGTACAGTAGTATAGTGCCCTATTGTGAGTCTTCTAGTACAGTAGTATAGTGCCCTACTGTGAGTCTTCTAGTACAGTAGTATAGTGCCCTACTGTGAGTCTTCTAGTACAGTAGTATAGTGCCCTACCGTGAGTCTTCTAGTACAGTAGTATAGTGCCCTATTGTGAGTCTTCTAGTACAGTAGTATAGTGCCCTACTGTGAGTCTTCTAGTACAGTAGTATAGTGCCCTACTGTGAGTCTTCTAGTACAGTAGTATAGTGCCCTACTGTGAGTCTTCTAGTACAGTAGTATAGTGCCCTACTGTGAGTCTTCTAGTACAGTAGTATAGTGCCCTACTGTGAGTCTTCTAGTACAGTAGTATAGTGCCCTACTGTGAGTCTTCTAGTACAGTAGTATAGTGCCCTACTGTGGGTATTCTAGTACAGTAGTATAGTGCCCTATTGTGAGTCTTCTAGTACAGTAGTATAGTGCCCTATTGTGAGTCTTCTAGTACAGTAGTATAGTGCCCTACTGTGAGTCTTCTAGTACAGTAGTATAGTGCCCTACTGTGAGTCTTCTAGTACAGTAGTATAGTGCCCTATTGTGAGTCTTCTAGTACAGTAGTATAGTGCCCTATTGTGAGTCTTCTAGTACAGTAGTATAGTGCCCTACTGTGAGTTGTCTAGTACAGTATTATAGTGCCCTATTGTGAGTCTTCTAGTACAGTAGTATAGTGCCCTATTGTGAGTCTTCTAGTACAGTAGTATAGTGCCCTACTTTGAGTCTTCTAGTACAGTAGTATAGTGCCCTACTGTGAGTCTTCTAGTACAGTAGTATAGTGCCTTATTGTGAGTCTTCTAGTACAGTAGTATAGTGCCCTACTGTGAGTCTTCTAGTACAGTAGTATAGTGCCCTACTGTGAGTCGTCTAGTACAGTATTATAGTGCCCTATTGTGAGTCTTCTAGTACAGTAGTATAGTGCCCTACTGTGAATCTTCTAGTACAGTAGTATAGTGCCCTACTGTGAGTCTTCTAGTACAGTAGTATAGTGCCCTATTGTGAGTCTTCTAGTACAGTAGTATAGTTCCCTACTGTGAGTCTTCTAGTACAGTAGTATAGTGCCCTATTGTGAGTCTTCTAGTACAGTAGTATAGTGCCTTATTGTGAGTCTTCTAGTACAGTAGTATAGTGCCCTACTGTGAGTCTTCTAGTACAGTAGTATAGTGCCATATTGTGAGTCTTCTAGTACAGTAGTATAGTGCCCTATTGTGAGTCTTCTAGAACAGTAGTATAGTGCCCTATTGTGAGTCTTCTAGTACAGTAGTATAGTGCCCTATTGTGAGTCTACTAGTACAGTAGTATAGTGCCCTATTGTGAGTCTTCTAGTACAGTAGTATAGTGCCCTATTGTGAGTCTTCTAGTACAGTAGTATAGTGCTCTATTGTGAGTCTACTAGTACAGTAGTATAGTGCCCTATTGTGAGTCTTCTAGTACAGTAGTATAGTGCCCTATTGTGAGTCTTCTAGTACAGTAGTATAGTGCCCTACTGTGAGTCTTCTAGTGCAGTAGTATAGTGCCCTATTGTGAGTCTTCTAGTACAGTAGTATAGTGCCCTATTGTGAGTCTTCTAGTACAGTAGTATAGTGCCCTATTGTGAGTCTTCTAGTACAGTAGTATAGTGCCCTATTTTGAGTATTCTAGTACAGTAGTATAGTGCCCTATTGTGAGTCTTCTAGTACAGTAGTAAAGTGCCCTATTGTGAGTCTTCTAGTACAGTAGTAAAGCACCCTATTGTGAGTATTCTAGTGTAGTAGTATAGTGCCCTATTGTGAGTCTTCTAGTACAGTAGTATAGTGCCCTATTGTGAGTCTACTAGTACAGTAGTATAGTGCCCTATTGTGAGTCTTCTAGTACAGTAGTATAGTGCCCTATTGTGAGTATTCTAGTACAGTAGTATAGTGCCCTATTGTGAGTCTACTAGTACAGTAGTATAGTGCCCTATTGTGAGTCTTCTAGTACAGTAGTATAGTGCCCTATTGTGAGTCTTCTAGTACAGTAGTATAGTGCCCTACTGTGAGTCTTCTAGTGCAGTAGTATAGTGCCCTATTGTGAGTCTTCTAGTACAGTAGTATAGTGCCCTATTGTGAGTCTTCTAGTACAGTAGTATAGTGCCCTATTGTGAGTCTTCTAGTACAGTAGTATAGTGCCCTATTTTGAGTATTCTAGTACAGTAGTATAGTGCCCTATTGTGAGTCTTCTAGTACAGTAGTAAAGTGCCCTATTGTGAGTCTTCTAGTACAGTAGTAAAGCACCCTATTGTGAGTATTCTAGTGTAGTAGTATAGTGCCCTATTGTGAGTCTTCTAGTACAGTAGTATAGTGCCCTATTGTGAGTCTTCTAGTACAGTAGTATAGTGCCCTATTTTGAGTATTCTAGTACAGTAGTATAGTGCCCTATTGTGAGTCTTCTAGTACAGTAGTAAAGTGCCCTATTGTGAGTCTTCTAGTACAGTAGTAAAGCACCCTATTGTGAGTCTTCTAGTACAGTAGTATAGTGCCCTATTGTGAGTCTTCTAGTACAGTAGTATAGTGCCCTATTGTGAGTCTTCACTCACACCTACTACATAACTGAAGGCTATATACTTTCTATATCAGAACATACAGCACTGTCAGTTAACTCTCTGTGTGGGTCCTGTATCAGAACATCAGTTAACTCTCTGTGTGGGTCCTGTATCAGAACATCAGTTAACTCTCTGTCTGGGTCCTGTATCAGAACATCAGTTAAAATCTCTGTTTGGATTCTGTATCAGAACATCAGTTAACTCTCTGTCTGGGTCCTGTATCAGAACATCAGTTAAACTCTCTGTGTGGGTCCTGTATCAGAACATCAGTTAACTCTCTGTCTGGGTCCTGTATCAGAACATCAGTTAAACTCTCTGTGTGGGTCCTGTATCAGAACATCAGTTAACTCTCTGTGTGGGTCCTGTATCAGAACATCAGTTAACTCTCTGTCTGGGTCCTGTATCAGAACATCAGTTAACTCTCTGTCTGGGTCCTGTATCAGAACATCAGTTAACTCTCTGTCTGGGTCCTGTATCAGAACATCAGTTAACTCTCTGTGTGGGTCCTGTATCAGAACATCAGTTAACTCTCTGTCTGGGTCCTGTATCAGAACATCAGTTAAACTCTCTGTGTGGGTCCTGTATCAGAACATCAGTTAACTCTCTGTGTGGGTCCTGTATCAGAACATCAGTTAACTCTCTGTCTGGGTCCTGTATCAGAACATCAGTTAACTCTCTGTCTGGGTCCTGTATCAGAACATCAGTTAACTCTCTGTCTGGGTCCTGTATCAGAACATCAGTTAACTCTCTGTGTGGGTCCTGTATCAGAACATCAGTTAACTCTCTGTCTGGGTCCTGTATCAGAACATCAGTTAAAATCTCTGTTTGGATTCTGTATCAGAACATCAGTTAACTCTCTGTCTGGGTCCTGTATCAGAACATCAGTTAAACTCTCTGTGTGGGTCCTGTATCAGAACATCAGTTAACTCTCTGTCTGGGTCCTGTATCAGAACATCAGTTAACTCTCTGTCTGGGTCCTGTATCAGAACATCAGTTAACTCTCTGTGTGGGTCCTGTATCAGAACATCAGTTAACTCTCTGTCTGGGTCCTGTATCAGAACATCAGTTAAAATCTCTGTTTGGATTCTGTATCAGAACATCAGTTAACTCTCTGTCTGGGTCCTGTATCAGAACATAAGTTAACTCTCTGTCTGGGTCCTGTATCAGAACATCAGTTAACTCTCTGTCTGGGTCCTGTATCAGAACATCAGTTAACTCTCTGTGTGGGTCCTGTATCAGAACATCAGTTAAACTCTCTGTGTGGGTCCTGTATCAGAACATCAGTTAACTCTCTGTTTGGGTCCTGTATCAGAACATCAGTTAACTCTCTGATTGGGTCCTGTATCAGAACATCAGTTAACTCTCTGATTGGGTCCTGTATCATAACATCAGTTAACTCTCTGATTGGGTCCTGTATCAGAACATCAGTTAACTCTCTGATTGGGTCCTGTATCAGAACATCAGTTAACTCTCTGTCTGGGTCCTTTATCATATAGTATCATGAACGTATCTCCATCTCTGTCTGTGTGTCTTTACCCAAGACACATACAGGTCAACGTTCGTCTGTCTTTGTCTCCTTCTCCAGGACAGATGTGCTACCTTAATTTGACCCTGCTTCTCACAGCAGGAAACTAATCCTGCAGCAACAGGAAATGTATTAGGAAATGGACATGTGTAGGGATTGATACATTTCAGTGGAAATTACAAACTTTAGAAGCCTTTTAAAACCTTGAATACACTACAATTTGCATTTTGCTGAGCAGGAAAATGATCTGGTCGCAGTTGCAAATGAGAACTTGTTCTCAACTAGCCTACCTGGTTAAATAAAGGTGAAATAAATAAAAAAATGTAAAAAAATCTGGGACAACAGAGTGATCAAATCAACATAGCGCATCTGTATATTCTAACATCGCAGTCTGAGTGTCTTTACCTAGGACATACACTGTATCCTAACCATCTCTTTATCTCCCCATCTGAGTGTCTTTACCTAGGACATACACTGTATACTAACCATCTCTTTATCTCCCCATCTGAGTGTCTTTACCTAGGACATACACTGTATCCTAACCATCTCTTTATCTCCCCATCTGAGCGTCTTTACCTAGGACATACACTGTATACTGATTCACATACGTCTCTGTCTCTGTCTCTGTCTGTCAGGGCTCCATCAAGAAGAAGATAGAGAAGTTGAGGAGATGGAGCTCATGCAGCATAAAGAGGCCTTCTAAGAAGACTAAGACCAGAAGTCTGTCCTCCGCTACAGAGGCACCAGAGGAGACCTGGGGGCTCAAGACCCCCGAGAGGAGGAGGCTCAAACCCATCATCGCCTCCGTCTTCGGACAGGTATAATACTGGTACAGGTGTAGTGACTCAACTGTTGGAGTCTTTACCCGGGGGAGTCCTTACCTGGGGGAATCCTTACCTGGGGGAGTTCTTACCTGGGGAGTCCTTACCTGGGGAGTCCTTACCTGGGGAGTCCTTACCTGGGGGACTCCTTACCTGAGGATGTCCTTACATGGGGAGTCTTTACCTGGGGAGTGCTTAACTGAGGAAGTTCTTACCTGGGGGAGTCTTTACCTGGGGGAATCCTTACCTGGGGAGTTCTTACCTGGGGAGTCCTTACCTGGGGAGGCCTTACCTGGGGGAGGCCTTACCTGGGGGAGTCCTTACCTGGAAGTGTCCTTACCTGGGGGAGTCCTTACCTACAGACGTCCTTGCCTGAGGAAGTCCTTAAACTGGGGGAGTCCTTACCTTGGGGAGTCCTTACCTACAGACGTATTTACCTGTGAGAGTCCTTACTTGGGGGAGTTTTTATCTGGGGGAATCCGTACCTGGGGAGTCTTTATCTGGGAGAATCCGTACCTGGGAAGTCTTTATCTGGGGGAATCTGTACCTGGGGAGTCTTTATCTGGGGGAATCTGTACCTGGGGAGTCTTTATCTGGGGAAATCTGTACCTGGGGAGTCTTTATCTGGGGGAGTCCTTACCTGGGGGAATCCGTACCTGGGGAGTTTTATCTGGGGGAATCCGTACCTGGGGAGTCTTTATCTGGGAGAATCCGTACCTGGGAAGTCTTTATCTGGGGGAATCTGTACCTGGGGAGTCTTTATCTGGGGGAATCTGTACCTGGGAGTCTTTATCTGGGGAAATCTGTACCTGGGGAGTCTTTATCTGGGGAGTCCTTACCTGGGGGAATCCGTACCTGGGGAGTCTTTATCTGGGGGAATCTGTACCTGGGAAGTCTTTATCTGGGGGAATCTGTACCTGCGGAGTCTTTATCTGGGGAGTCCTTACCTGGGGAATCCGTACCTGGGGAGTCTTTATCTGGGGAATCCGTACCTGGGGAAGTCTTTATCTGGGAGAATCCGTACCTGGGGAGTCTTTATCTGGGAGAATCCGTACCTGGGGAGTCTTTATCTGGGGGAATCCGTACCTGGGGAGTCTTTATCTGGGAGAATCCGTACCTGGGGAGTCTTTATCTGGGGGAATCTGTACCTGGGGAGTCTTTATCTGGGGGAGTCCTTACCTGGGGGAATCCGTACCTGGGGGAGTCTTTATCTGGGGGAATCCGTACCTGGGGAAGTCTTTATCTGGGAGAATCCGTACCTGGGGAGTCTTTATCTGGGGAATCTGTACCTGGGGAGTCTTTATCTGGGGGAGTCCTTACCTGGGGGAATCCGTACCTGGGGAGTCTTTATCTGGGGGAATCCGTACCTGGGGAAGGCTTTATCTGGGGGAATCCGTACCTGGGGAGTCTTTATCTGGGGGAATCCGTACCTGGAGGAGTCTTTATCTGGGGAACCCGTACCTGGGGAATCCGTACCTGGGGAGTCTTTATCTGGGGGAACCCGTACCTGGGGGAATCCGTACCTGGGGAGTCTTTATCTGGGGAACCCGTACCTGGGGAATCCGTACCTGGGGAGTCTTTATCTGGGGAATCCGTACCTGGGGGAGTCTTTATCTGGGGGAACCCGTACCTGGGGGAATCCGTACCTGGGGAGTCTTTATCTGGGGGAATCCGTACCTGGGGAGTCTTTATCTGGGAGAATCCGTACCTGGGGAGTCTTTATCTGGGAGAATCTGTACCTGGGGAGTCTTTATCTGGGGAGTCCTTACCTGGGGAATCCATACCTGGGGAGTCTTTATCTGGGGGAATCCGTACCTGGGGAGTCTTTATCTGGGGGAACCCGTACCTGGGGGAATCCGTACCTCGGGAGTCCTTACCTGGGGGAATCCGTACCTGGGGAGTCTTTATCTGGGGGAATCCGTACCTGGGGAAGTCTTTGTCTGGGAGAATCCGTACCTGGGGAGTCTTTATCTGGGGAATCTGTACCTGGGGAGTCTTTATCTGGGGGAGTCCTTACCTGGGGGAATCCGTACCTGGGGAGTCTTTATCTGGGGGAATCCGTACCTGGGGAAGTCTTTATCTGGGGGAATCCGTACCTGGGGAGTCTTTATCTGGGGGAATCCGTACCTGGAGGAGTCTTTATCTGGGGGAACCCGTACCTGGGGGAATCCGTACCTGGGGAATCCGTACCTGGGGAGTCTTTATCTGGGGGAATCCGTATCTGGGGGAACCCGTACCTGGGGGAATCCGTACCTGGGGGAGTCTTTATCTGGGGGAACCCGTACCTGGGGGAAACCGTACCTGGGGGTGTCTACCTGAGGAGTCTTTACCTGGGGGAGTCCTTACCGGCGGGATTCCATACCTGGGGGTGTCTACCTGAGGGAGTCTTTATCTGGGGGAGTCCTTACCTGGGGGATTCCATACCTGGGGGTGTCTACCTGAGGGAGTCTTTATCTGGGGAGTCCGTACCTGGGGGATTCCATACCTGGGGGTGTCTACCTGAGGGAGTCTTTATCTGGGGGAGTCCTTACCTGGGGGATTCCATACCTGGGGGTGTCTACCTGAGGGAGTCTTTATCTGGGGGAGTCCTTACCTGGGGGATTCCGTACCTGGGGGTGTCTACCTGAGGGAGTCTTTATCTGGGGGAGTCCTTACCTGGGGGATTCCGTACCTGGGGGTGTCTACCTGAGGGAGTCTTTATCTGGGGAGTCCTTACCTGGGGGATTCCTTACCTGGGGGTGTCTACCTGAGGGAGTCTTTATCTGGGGGAGTCCTTACCTGGGGGATTCCGTACCTGGGGGTGTCTACCTGAGGGAGTCTTTATCTGGGGGAGTCCTTATCTGGGGGATTCCGTACCTGGGGGTGTCTACCTGAGGGAGTCTTTATCTGGGGGAGTCCTTACCTGGGGGATTCTACCTGAGGGAGTGCTAGCCTGCCAGATTACTTGTCAAGGCATTTAGTTGTAGGTCACTTGACTTGTGACAGTCCTTATATGTCTGTGACTTCTTTACTGTTGGTCTGTTTCTGTACCTTTGGGTTTCTTTACTGTTGGTCTGTCTCTGTACCTTTGGGTTTCTTTACTGTTGGTCTGTCTCTGTACCTTTGGGTTTCTTTACTGTTGGTCTGTCTCTGTACCTTTGGGTTTCTTTACTGTTGGTCTGTCTCTGTACCTTTGGGTTTCTTTACTGTTGGTCTGTCTCTGTACCTTTGGGTTTCTTTACTGTTGGTCTGTCTCTGTACCTTTGGGTTTCTTTACTTGTGACTTCTTCCAGTCTGGTTTCATCTGGTTGTATAGAAACGTAGTTGGAGCACTCTATTGTGATAATATTACATGAGAGAAGACACTCACACACAAATAACAATTGTTTAGTCTGTTCAAACACTTTTCCTGGGTTTAGTTCTCAGATGTGGAGTACCTTCACCAAGACCAGAGACATAGTACAAGAGAACGAGAGCTACAGAGAGAGAGAAGAGAGGGAGGAGAGAGAGAGAGTGAATGAAAAGAGAGAGAGGAGAGCAATAAAGAGATGGGGAAATAAAGAGAAAAAGAAGAGAATGAATGTCAGTGTTACTGACCCATTGTTCCCTGGGCCAAGTTTTTCTGCAGGATTAAATGCATTGAAAAATTATGAATAGAACAGGCATCCTCATTGAAGTCAATGATACGACCGTTCCATTAATTCTATTTCTAATCATCTAATCCTATCAGTGACCTCTTGTTCTCAGGGCATAGTGAGTCAGACAAAAGTAATCACCCCAGAGTTGGGATGCCGCTAAATCAGACCTAACCAAACGCTCCCCCGCACCCAACTGCCAGATTGGGAAAAAGCTGCAGCAATAAAACAATTCTGATTATGACACCAGGGTTGACCTTATGTAAGGAAGTGTAGTTATCTTATGTAAGCACTGTTCTTAGGGTTTATAGACAGAGAAAGCAGTATAGTGTTTATAGACAGAGGAAGCAGTATAGTGTTTATAGACAGAGGAAGCAGTATAGTGTTTATAGACAGAGGAAGCAGTATAGTGTTTATAGACAGAGGAAGCAGTATTGTGTTTATAGAGGAAACAGTATTGTGTTTATAGACAGAGGAAGCAGTATAGTGTTTATAGACAGAGGAAGCAGTATAGTGTTTATAGACAGAGGAAGCAGTATAGTGTTTATAGACAGAGGAAGCAGTATAGTGTTTATAGACACAGGAAGCAGTATAGTGCTTATAGACAGAGGAAGCAGTATAGTGTTTATAGACAGAGGAAGCAGTATAGTGTTTATAGACAGAGGAAGCAGTATTGTGTTTATAGAGGAAGCGGTATAGTGTTTATAGAGAGTGTAGCAGAGCAACATAGATAGTAGGATTGATTGTTCAAATCAAATGTATTTGTCACATACACATGGTTAGCAGATGTTAATGCGAGTGAAGTGAAATGCTTGTGCTTCTAGTTCCGACCATGCAGTAATATCTAACAAGTAATCTAACCTAACAATTTCACAACAACTATCTTATACACACAGGTGTAAAGGAATTAATAAGAATATGTACATAAAAATGTATGACTGAGTGATGGCCGAATGGCATAGGCAAGATGCAGTAGATGGTATAGAGTACAGTATGTACATATGAAAGAGTAATGTAGGGTATGTAAACATTATATAAAGTTGAATTGTTTAAAGTGGCTAGTGATACATTTATTACATACATTTTTCCATTATTAAAGTGGCTAGAGATTAAGTCAGTATGTTGGCAGCAGCCACTCAATGTTAGTGGTGGCTGTTTAACAGTCTGATGCCTCTGATGCTGTTTTCAGTCTCTCGGTCCCTGCTTTGATGCACCTGTACTGACCTCGCCTTCTGGATGATAGCGGGGTGAACAGGCAGTGGCTCGGTGGTTGTTGTCCTTGATGATCTTTTTGGCCTTCCTGTGACATCGGGTGGTGTAGGTGTCCTGGAGGGCAGGTAGTTTGTCCCCGGTGATGCGTTGTGCAGACCTCACTATCCTCTGGAGAGCCTTACGGTTGTGGGCGGAGAAGTTGCTGTACCAGACGGTGATACAGCCCGACAGGATGCTCTCAATTGCGCATCTGTAAAAGTTTGTCAGTGTTTTTGGTAAGAAGCCGAATTTCTTCAGCCTCCTGAGGTTTAAGAGGCGCTGCTGTGCCTTCTTCACCACGCTGTCTGTGTGGGTGGACCATTTCAGTTTGTCCGTGATGTGTACGCCGAGGAACTTAAAACTTTCCACCCTCTCCACTACTGTCCCGTCGATGTAGATAGGGGGCTGCTCCCTCTGCTGTTTCCTGAAGTCCACGATCATCTCCTTTGTTTTGTTGACATTGAGTGTGAGGTTATTATCCTGACACCACACTCTGAGGCCCTCACCTCCTGCAAACTTGATGATAGAGTTGGAAGCGTGCATGGCTACGCAGTCATGGGTGAACAGGGAGTACAGGAGAGGGCTGAGAACTCACCATTGTGGGGCCCGTGTTGAGGATCTTCAGGACCCAGTTGCACAAGGCGGGGTCGAGACTGGGATATGTTTTCCGCAAAGCGTCGAACCATAACATTGAGGAATACGCTGATTCGGTGAGCGAGTTTATTTGCAAGTGTGGTGATGTCGGTGATGTTGTACCCACAGCGTCTATTAAAACATTCCCCAACCAGAAACCGTGGATTGATGGCAGCATTCGTGCAAAACTGAAAGTGCGAACCACTGCTTTTAATCAGGGCAAGGTGACCGGAAACATGACAATACATACAGAGTAGCTTTTCCCACCGCAAGAAAATCAAACAAGCTAAGCGTCAGTATGGAGACAAAGTAGAGTCGCAATTCAATGGCTCAGACACGAGAGGTATGTTGCAGGGTCTACAGTCAATCACTGATTACAAAAGAAAAACCAGCCCCGTCGCAGACAATGATGTCTTGCTCCCAAACACACTAAACGACTTCTTTGCTCCCTTTGAGGTCAATACAGTGCCACTGACACGGTCCTCTACCAAAACCTGCATGCTCTTCTTCTCTGCAGCCAACATGAGTAAAATATTTAAACATGTCAACCCTCGCAAGGCTGCAGGTCCAGACGGCATCACTAGTCGCGTCCTCAGAGCATGCGCAGACCAGCTGGCTGGTGTGTTTACGGACATATTCAATCAATCCTTATCCCAGTCTGCTGTTCCCACATGCTTCAAGATGGCCACCATTATTCTTGTCCCCAAGAAAGCTAAGGTAACTGAATTAAATAACTACCACCCCGTAGCACTCACTTCCGTCATCATGAAGTGCTTTAAGAGACTAGTCAAGGACCATATCACCTCCACCCTACCTGACACCCTAGACCCACTCCAATTTGTTTACCGCCCCAATAGGTCCGCAGACGACCCAATCACAACCACACTGCACACTGCCCTAACCCATCTGGACAAGAGGAATACCTATGTAAGAATGCTATTCATCGACTACAGCTCAGCATTTAACACCATAGTACCCTCCAAACTCGTCATTAGCTCAGTATAACACCATAGTACCCTCCAAACTCGTCATTAGCTCAGTATATAACACCATAATACCCTCCAAACTCGTCATTAGCTCAGTATATAACACCATAGTACCCTCCAAACTCGTCATTAGCTCAGTATAACACCATAGTACCCTCCAAACTCGTCATTAGCTCAGTATAACACCATAGTACCCTCCAAACTCGTCATGAAGCTACATCTTTCTGTTGTAACCACTGGTCATCAGCCCTTCATGTTAACACACCGTACACTGAGAAACAACAGATTAGGTGGTGGAGGAAATTAACCATAATGCTTTGACCATGAAAAATAAAGCTTTGAATTAAATACAATGTCAATGTTCAATGTTCACTAATGTTCAATGTTCACCTGAAGTAGGTGGAACAGAAGATGAGATGAATGCGAGACACTGGAAGAGAGAGAGGAGAGAGGGAATGAGAGAAAGGGGAGAGAGAGCGAGAGAAAGAGGGGAAACAGTCATTATATTTATCTAACATGTCCACAGATGTCATGCTGACTCATTTGACTCCGACTGCAGTACCATTATGTTACAACATTTACAGGACTACATAAGACCACCCATATATCATCAGGAGTCATGTAGAGAATAGACAGGGTTCTCACTGAGTCACTGTAGTTATTTAACACTTCCAGACCTAATAGGGTGACACACACATAAACAGAGAGAGATAGAGATGGACAGTTGTCATTGATACTATGACTCCTGAGACTTCTCCTGAATGGATACAATGCTAGGGGCCTGCCAGCAATACGGACAATCAGACTGAATGGATACAATGCTAGGGGCCTGCCAGCAATACTGACAATCAGACTGAATGGATACAATGCTAGGGGCCTGCCAGCAATACTGACAATCAGACTGAATGGATACAATGCTAGGGGCCTGCCAGCATTACTGACAATCAGACTGAATGGCACCATTGAAGGTGTGTTGTTATGGTAACAGTCTTGGGGCCAGATTAGTGTTTTAGTGAGGGCTAGGAGAGTGTCTCAAATGGCACCCTGTTCCCTATGTAATGCATTACTTTGAAGGAGATCCCATAGGGCTAATGGTCAAAATGTGTGCACTACGTAGGGAATATGGTGCCATTTGGGACTCAGGTGGGTCAGTATGGATTTACAGCAACAACAAAAAAACATTTCAAAACATGATTTCCTAAAAGGGTGATTTCTATCTTTCATTCTTTCATTCTGCCTGTTGCTCTGCAAGTCATTGATCTCCATGGCAACAGAGCTATTGACAGAAGGACAAAAACAGCAAAAATGGTCAGAAAAGCTTTACATTGACATTTTAGTCATTTAGTAGACGCTGTTATCCATAGAGACTTAAAGGAGCAATTAGGGTTAAGTGCCTTGCTCATGGTCACTGATTTTCCACCTAGTTGGCTCCGGGATTCAAACACTCTCAACCGCTAGGCTTCCTGCTGCCCTGGGATGAGGGAGAGGTGAGAAAGGGAGGACAGATTGATTGGGAAACATTGAGAGGGATGGAGGGATGGAGGGAGGGTTATGGTGGTGAAATTAAACCACTCAGGGGATAAAATGATGCCTTTACAGACAGATTCACTCTCAGCTGAGACTAGGAGGTGGTTAAAGACTCGTCTTAGGACCTAGCATAGGAAAAACTACAGGAAATAGTTCAAAATAACACTTAGGATAAACTACAGGAAATAGTTAAAAATAACACTTAGGATAAACTACAGGAAATAGTTCAAAATAACACTTAGGATAAACTACAGGAAATAGTTAAAAATAACACTTAGGATAAACTACAGGAAATAGTTCAAAATAACACTTAGGATAAACTACAGGAAATAGTTCAAAATAACACTTATGAAAAACTACATGAAAAGTAACATTAAGAAAGGAGATGGTTAAAATCTTTAAGAATCGATTGACACACGTGTCTGGTTAAGCTGGAGATATCTAACACGTTGGTTTCCATGGTTGCTCTAAGACCCGGGACGGGTCTCGTCTGAAGGTAACCCAGTACCGGGTCAACAAATACATGGAAGTATGGAAGTAACACCTAAAAGGAGATAAATATGTGTCCACAAAATGAATATACACAGTATTTCCTGAGCTTTCTTATGTCTCAAAGATATAGGACAGACACTTCAAAACGTTATGATTAATATTTGGACTGTTTGTTTTGCCTTTTCATGAATGTGTTAATTCATTTGTTTCTCTGGGCTACAGTGCTAAAGGCCACATTCCATAGCTGTGGGAAGTAAGGGTGCGGAAGGTGCTGTAAAAATAAGATACATCATAGATATATACAGTGGGAGAACACATATTTGATACACTGTCGGTTTTGCAGGTTTTCCTACTTACAAAGTATGTAGAGGTCTGTAATTTTTATCATAGGTACACATAGGTACACAAAATTCCAGAAAATCACATTGTATGATTTTTAAGTAATTAATTTGCATTTTATTAGGAAGGTGAGGGATCCTGCCCAGAACTACACGGCAGAACCTGGTCAATGACCTGAAGAGAGCTGGGACCACAGTCTGTTTTAGATTCTGTCTCTCACAGTGGAAGTGTACCTATGATACAAATTACAGACCTCTACATGCTTTGTAAGTAGGAAAACCTGAAAAATCGACAGTGAATCAAATACGTGTTCTCCCCACTGTATATATAGACAGACAGTTCAAACAAGCTGAACTGATCTGACATAGTCGTTTGACAGCTGTCATACAGAATATAAGTGATTATCTCTCTCTATTTCTCTATCCCTCCCTCCCTCTCTCTCACTGTCTTTCTAGCCCACTGTCGTTCTCTCTGGTCTCGCTCTCCTTCTGTCATTGTGGCCCTATTGTAATCCATTCCAATCATTCTAGAACATACCAGACAACGCGAATCTCATATACAGTAGATGAAGAAAACGCAATCACACTACAGGTCTATAGGAAATTATGGAGAGCGTGGGAGTATCAATGATAAATATGGAACAATCCAGTGAGAGAGAGAGAGAGAGAGAGAGAGAGAGAGGAGTGAGGGAGAGAGAGAGAGAAAGAGAGTGAGAGATAGAAATAGAGAGAGAGAAATAGAGAGAGAAATAGAGAGAGTGAGTGAGACGGAGATAGAAGAGATAAGAAGAGAGAGAAAGACAGGAAGAGGGACAAATGTTAAAGTAACAGACTAGATCAGGGGTACGTAACCCTGTACCAGGAGTGCTGCAGGAACTACAGGGTTTTGTTCCAACTGGGCTTCACACCTGACCAACTGAGCTAATTGATCAAACCTGCCCAGAGTGTACAAAGCTATACATGCATGTACCTACTACACATACAAGAACCAACACAATATATATATAATGATGGTATCTTCTGTAATGACAATCTAAAGCCTGTCAACTTCCATATGAACAAGCAACGACATGCTGCTGCTGTTGGCCTCAATTGTTGATGTAGTATAGAACTATAATATGTGTGTGAGTGTTTGTTTGTTTCACAGTTCATTCTGAGATATCTGATGCCTGGATATGTGTACTAGAGAGAGGGGAGAGGTAGGAGAGGAGGAGAGCAAGGAGAGGAGGAGAGAGAGGAGAGGAAAGGAAGGAGATGAGGAGAGAGAGGAGAGGAGGAGAGAGAGGAGAGGAAGGAAAGGAGGAGATAGAGGAGAGGAGGAGAGAGAGAAGAGGAGGAGAGAGGAAAGGAGGAGAGAGGGAAAAGGAAGGAGAGGAAGAGAGAGGAGAGGAGGAGAGGAAACCAAGGAGGAGAGAGAGGAGAGGAGGAGAGAGGGGAAACGAAGGAGAGGAGGAAAGGAAGGAGAAGAGTAGAGATGAGAGAGAGGAGAGGAGGAGAGAGAGGAAAGGAAAGAGATGATGAGAGAGAGGAGATGAAGAGAGGAAACCAAGGAGAGGGGGAGAGAGAGGAAACGAAGGAGAAGAGGAGAGAGAGGAGAGAGGAGAGGAGGAGAGAAGGAGAGGAAACGAAGGAGAGGAGGAGAGAGAGGAGAGGAGGAGATGGAGGAAAGGGAGGAGAGAGAGGAGAGAAGGAGAGGGGAGAGAGGAGAGGAGGAAAGAGGGGAGAGACGGAGGGAGGGGAGAGAAGAGGAGAGAGAGGAGAGGAGGAAAGATCAGGGAGATGTCTTTTGATGGAAAACCCATGAGAGAGATGAACTAGTGAATGAATCAGTGTTGCGTGAGTCAGTAGGACTAGACAGATGATGACTAGATGTTCCAACAGATGACACACACACAACACAGCAGACTATTGCATTTAACTTGATTAAAGTTCCGCTCAACCTTCAAGAGGCTCAGAGGAAAGGGTCAGGCAGCAGTCACACACGCAGACAGACGCAGGCTCACACACGTAAGAACACACACACATAGTTACGCAAGCACACACAGACCCAAGCTCTCTGTCTCTCTCTCTCACACACACACACACACACACACACACACACACACACACACACACACACACACACACACACACACACACACACACACACACACACACACACACACACACACACACACACACACACACACACACACACACACACACACACACACACACACACACACACACACCTCTATGCCTATCCAGCATTGTGATCCAGAGTCCAGGTTAAACCAGGGTCAGGATGGCCTGTCTTCTGAACAGGGTAGGCTAGGTTTATTCCTCAGCTGTGATCACAACATGACATCACACCAAGGAGTCAGAGGACTATGGTTTTACATGTGTTGTTACATGACTGTAGGTTTGTTCCTCAGCTGTGAACACAACATGACATCACACCGAGGAGTCCGAGGACCATGGTTCTACATGTGTTGTTACTTGACTGAAGTATTGTTTGCTGAATGTGGACTTTCTTTCCCTATTCTGTATGAAGCCCTTCAGTTATCGGACATTGTCATTCAGGGGTCGTTCCATGAAGAGTGCCTTTCGTCTCCCTTTGATATTTTAAGTAGAAATGATATTGAATTGTAAAATCTTGTTATATTAATTGAAGTGCCCTTTAATACAGGCCACATGGAGAATTCAATAAATATGATTTTCTTCTACGAATACAGACTTGCTCCATGCACCTCTGTGACCTCTAGGAAGATTTTAACCCACCAAACCCTGACATTTCTCCAAGTTTTCAGCATAATTGTAAAGCCCTATTTATTTGTTGCTTTGAGAAAGTAACTTCTGAATATTATTATTTATTTGATGTGATTAGTAATTCATTTACATCTGTTTCTCATTTTAAAATCAACACCGTTACGTGAACTGAACTCTCCTTTTAATACGGTGAAACTATTCTCTTGTCAAAAGAAACGAGAAACGATCGTGTAAAAGCAGGTCAACCCTGTTACGGTCAACCCAGTAACGGTCAACCCAGTTACGGTCAACCCAGTAACGGTCAACCCTGTAACGGTCAACCCTGTAACAGTCAACCCTGTAACAGTCAACCCTGTAACAGTCAACCCTGTAACAGTCAACCCTGTAACAGTCAACCCTGTTACGGTCAACCCTGTTACGGTCAACCCTGTAACAGTCAACCCTGTAACAGTCAACCCTGTAACAGTCAACCCTGTTACAGTCAACCCTGTTACGGTCAACCCTGTTACAGTCAACCCTGTTACAGTCAACCCTGTAACAGTCAACCCTGTAACAGTCAACCCTGTTATTTTATTTGACGCTTCCTATAGTCATGTTTTTAGTTAACCTCTTTACAGTGGAGGCTGCTGTGGGGATGACTGTTCATAATAAAGGCAGGAAACCATGTGTTGGATGTTGTTGATACCTTTACACTTATTCCTCTCCAGCCATTACCACGTGATCATCCTCCCCAATTAAGGTGCCACCAGCCTCCTGTGGCTCTTTATGACAGAATGTTACAATTAAATTGGATCGAAAGTGTTTTTGGGACCAAAAAGCTACAATTCTCAAAAGGTCCTGAACTGGTGCAACGATCTTTATTTCAGGTAGGCTACCGTAAGAATGGGTCAACTGGAGGAATACATGTATATAAATTGCTCAACAGCATTCACTATGATCTGACAGAGCTGGCCTAGTTGGAACCCAAGCCTGCACAGTCAGTGGTCCTCAACCGGAGAGTCAGACGGTGACCATTGAACTTCGGATTGTGTTAGACTGCCATCTAGTGGGGATTCTCTAGAATGAATGCCTCTAGTGGTCTAGATTGAGTACTGCAGCCTCTCATGCAAAACTGGGTTTGGTGCTGTAGTTAGTGTTGGGACATTCCATTGCAGTTTGCTATAGATTGATACAGAGGGGGAGAGGGAGGGAGGGAGCTCTATCAAAATATGGAGATACAGAATACAGGAAGGGAGAGAGAGGCAGAGAGAGAGAGGGAGACAGAGGGAGTGATAGAGAGAGAGAGAAGTGACGAAGGGGTGAGAGAGAAGAAAGAGAGAGAGGGGGTGATACGAAGAGAGATAGAACAAGACAGAGAGATACATAGGGAGGAGTGTGTGTGATTGCCCTTCCAATATGACAATAGGTATTAGTGTTGTGGTGCCCAGCTCTACACTAATGGCCTGGACACACAGCTACTCTCTACTGTAGTCACCACACTGCTGGTGGAGCACACACACACACACAAACACTTTCAGCACAAACTCACACAAATTACATTTACGAGGAAAAAAATGGACCATTTCTCAAATGATCATAATGTACAACTTGAACATATTCCAGCAGCAATTTCAGGGCTTATTTGATCATGAAGATATGAAGTACATAATCGTTTTTCATAATACAACTATTACATCATAATTCACTGTGACATTTTCAAGCTCATATTCTTCATCCATTTCTCATAATGCTGATACCATCTGTCTCATTTGTGCCGGAATCTTCTTCCCAATCATCCACGGCAAAACGAGACAATGTTGGATTCTAACTGTTCCTAGACATTCTAACTGTTCCTAGACATTCTAACTGTTCCTAGACATTCTAACTGTTCCTAGACATTCTAACTGTTCCTAGACATTCTAACTGTTCCTAGACATTCTAACTGTTCCTAGACATTCTAACTGTTCCTAGACATTCCTTGACATTGCTTTCTAAATGTTCTAAAGCAGGAGTCTCATGTAACCCCTGCTTTAAGAGGTATTTAAACTGTATTACTACACTGGCTGTTTAAATCCAAGTTATGCCTTTATTTTCTGTTAGAAGCCAAGTCCTGCTGGGTAAATAAACACAGAAAGAACAGCAGGCCAAGAACCCAAAACATCTGCAAGAGGAGAATATAGAAATAGAATGGATAGAATAAAAATGAGGTGTGAGGTTGACCATGAGGTTAGATTTTAACAGTAAGGAGGCAAAATGAGGTGTAAGGTTGACCATGAGGTTAGATTTTAACAGTGAGGAGGCAAAATGAGGTGTGAGATTGACCATGAGGTTAGATTTTAACAGTGAGGAGGCATAGGAGGAAGATGTGCTTTATCTTGCCAATGTGAGGCTTTTTATTTGCTAAGTGAGGATAAATGAGCCAGGGAACTGTACAATTACTTACAAAATCAAATAGGACGATGAACAGAAAGGAAGGTCTAATAAACTGACATGATTAACATAAAACTCTAACAGAAGACCACCAGGGCTTCACTGCCTGTAAAAACCAGCAGCATGCCACCCTGTTTTATGTCTGTCCTGCCTGTCTCTATCAAACAATGGCTTGCTTCTTGTAGCAATACCCATTACCCAGAATGCATCGCAAACCCTACCAAATACCTAATTAACAATCAACTTCAATGAAGGTATGAAAATGGAACACAAACACATTCAGGTCATAAACATACATGTTACCACCAAACCACACTTTCAATAATGGTGTTCACATGATTTAAAACAACATACGTCCCCCCGGGAATAAGCTACTATCACAATAACCCTTACTGTAAAAACCCTTACCGTAAAAACCCTTACCGTAAAAACCCTTACTGTAAAAACCCTTACCGTAAAAACCCTTTCTGTAAAAACCCTTACTGTAAAAACCCTTACTGTAAAAACCCTTACCCTTACCGTAAAAACCCTTGCCTCCATTTGACGTCATAACTATGAGCAGGAAATGGATCAAACCCTCTTGCGTCAATGAGTCAATAAAAGATCATCGTCGACATTTATTTTGTTCTACTATACCTGCAACTTGTGATCACTGAATGCGCCCACAGAAAGAGCTATATTAACTGGAGACGCACCAGTGCAACTTTGGTTTTAGAAATGGGGAGGCATAACTGCTCTCTGAGGCGTCCGCATGGTCCTAAAGCACACCGGAACCCAGGTTTGTATCACAGTGCAATGATAAAACTGTGGGGGACAAACATGCAATTTGTGAATGCCCCGTGGAGATGCACATCAAAAGGTTTCAGCACCAAACCAATAATCCTGACGCTCCAAAGTCAAACTCATAACAGACAGGTTTCTTTGACAGGTGATCAACAATAACATGACTAACCCCACATTATTACAATAAATACATGTGATTCTAACCCCTACCCCATGTCTGGTCATTTATAACAGCAAGTCTTTAGATCAAGTGAAGTATGCCATTATGACAATAGTCACATGAGGATTCTTATCAAAAGGCTTTAGGAAAGGCAAAACGCTTGTTCACTGAAGTACCTACAACAGTATTTGTGTAGAGGACAACCAGCCTCACCTTTCTCCCATCCAATCTACAATGAACTCATCTCATATCTTTTCTTTCCTTTCCACTTTCTTTTTCTTCTTCCTGGTGAATTAACTCTTCCTATAGTCTATGTCCTGTTAGTATCTCTACATGTCCTTCCTCTCCTCTCTGATAGGTTACACCATTTATCATCCCCTCGTCTCCAACCCTGTGCTGCTCTCTTCTCAGGGCCAACCCCTCACTTTACCTCCCTCTCCGCTCTATCCCTCCCTTTCCTCTTTCTGGCATCTGCTCCTCTCTATCCCTCCCTTTCCTCTTTCTGGCATCTCCTCTCTATCCCTCCCTTTCCTCTTTCTGGCATCTCCTCTCTATCCCTCCCTTTCCTCTTTCTGGCATCTCCTCCTCTCTATCCCTCCCTTTCCTCTTTCTGGCATCTGCCCTCTCTATCCCTCCCTTTCCTCTTTCTGGCATCTCCTCCTCTATCCCTCCCTTTCCTCTTTCTGGCATCTCTCCTCTCTATCCCTCCCTTTCCTCTTTCTGACATCTCCTCTCTATCCCTCCCTTTCCTCTTTCTGACATCTGCTCCTCTCTATCCCTCCCTTCCCTCTTTCTGACATCTGCTCCTCTCTATCCCTCCCTTTCCTCTTTCTGACATCTCCTCTCTATCCCTCCCTTTCCTCTTTCTGGCATCTCCTCTCTATCCCTCCCTTTCCTCTTTCTGGCATCTCCTCCTCTCTATCCCTCCCTTTCCTCTTTCTGACATCTCCTCTCTATCCCTCCCTTTCCTCTTTCTGACATCTCCTCTTCTCTATCCCTCCCTTTCCTCTTTCTGGCATCTCCTCCTCTCTATCCCTCCCTTTCCTCTTTCTGGCATCTCCTCCTTCTCTATCCCTCCCTTCCTCTTTCTGACATCTCCTCCTCTCTATCCCTCCCTTTCCTCTTTCTGACATCTCCTCTCTATCCCTCCCTTTCCTCTTTCTGACATCTCCTCTCTATCCCTCCCTTTCCTCTTTCTGGCATCTCTTCTCTATCCCTCCCTTTCCTCTTTCTGACATCTCCTCCTCTCTATCCCTCCCTTTCCTCTTTCTGACATCTCCTCCTCTCTATCCCTCCCTTTCCTCTTTCTGACATCTCCTCCTCTCTATCCCTCCCTTTCCTCTTTCTGGCATCTCCTCCTCTCTATCCCTCCCTTCCCTCTTTCTGACATCTCCTCTCTATCCCTCCCTTTCCTCTTTCTGGCATCTCTCTCTATCCCTCCCTTTCCTCTTTCTGACATCTCCTCTCTATCCCTCCCTTTCCTCTTTCTGGCATCTCCTCCTCTCTATCCCTCCCTTTCCTCTTTCTGGCATCTCCTCCTCTCTATCCCTCCCTTTCCTCTTTCTGACATCTCCTCCTCTCTATCCCTCCCTTCCCTCTTTCTGACATCTCCTCCTCTCTATCCCTCCCTTTCCTCTTTCTGACATCTCCTCTCTATCCCTCCCTTTCCTCTTTCTGACATCTCCTCTCTATCCCTCCCTTTCCTCTTTCTGGCATCTCCTCCTCTCTATCCCTCCCTTTCCTCTTTCTGACATCTCCTCCTCTCTATCCCTCCCTTCCTCTTTCTGACATCTCCTCCTCTCTATCCCTCCCTTTCCTCTTTCTGACATCTCCTCCTCTCTATCCCTCCCTTTCCTCTTTCTGGCATCTCCTCCTCTCTATCCCTCCCTTCCCTCTTTCTGACATCTCCTCTCTATCCCTCCCTTTCCTCTTTCTGGCATCTCTTCTCTATCCCTCCCTTTCCTCTTTCTGACATCTCCTCCTCTCTATCCCTCCCTTTCCTCTTTCTGACATCTCCTCCTCTCTATCCCTCCCTTTCCTCTTTCTGGCATCTCCTCCTCTCTATCCCTCCCTTTCCTCTTTCTGGCATCTCCTCCTCTCTATCCCTCCCTTTCCTCTTTCTGACATCTCCTCCTCTATCCCTCCCTTCCTCTCTTTCTGACATCTCCTCCTCTCTATCCCTCCCTTCCTCTTTCTGACATCTCCTCCTCTCTATCCCTCCCTTTCCTCTTTCTGGCATCTCCTCTCTATCGCTCCCTTTCCTCTTTCTGACATCTCCTCCTCTCTATCCCTCCCTTCCCTCTTTCTGACATCTCCTCCTCTCTATCCCTCCCTTTCCTCTTTCTGACATCTCCTCTCTATCCCTCCCTTCCCTCTTTCTGACATCTCCTCTTCTCTATCCCTCCCTTCCCTCTTTCTGGCATCTCCTCCTCTCTATCCCTCCCTTTCCTCTTTCTGGCATCTCCTCCTCTCTATCCCTCCCTTTCCTCTTTCTGGCATCTCCTCCTCTCTATCCCTCCCTTTCCTCTTTCTGGCATCTCCTCCTCTCTATCCCTCCCTTCCCTCTTTCTGGCATCTCCTCCTCTCTATCCCTCCCTTTCCTCTTTCTGGCATCTCCTCCTCTCTATCCCTCCCTTTCCTCTTTCTGGCATCTCCTCCTCTCTATCCCTCCCTTTCCTCTTTCTGGCATCTCCTCCTCTCTATCCCTCCCTTTCCTCTTTCTGGCATCTCCTCTTCTCTATCCCTCCCTTCCCTCTTTCTGGCATCTCCTCCTCTCTATCCCTCCCTTTCCTCTTTCTGGCATCTCCTCTTCTCTATCCCTCCCTTTCCTCTTTCTGGCATCTCCTCCTCTCTATCCCTCCCTTTCCTCTTTCTGGCATCTCCTCTTCTCTATCCCTCCCTTCCTCTTTCTGGCATCTCCTCCTCTCTATCCCTCCCTTTCCTCTTTCTGGCATCTCCTCTTCTCTATCCCTCCCTTTCCTCTTTCTGGCATCTCCCCCTCTCCATCCCTCATTTTCTACTAGTCCCATCGCTCTATTCCTTTAATCTGAAATGTTGAGGATTAAAAAGGCATCCCGTTTCCCCTCTAATTCCCCCCCCCCTCCCTCTCAATTCTGTCAAGTCTGTGATTTGCAGGGTGAGTGAGGAAAAGAACGGTAAAGGGCTGATATTGACTAAATTGAAGGGTAATCAAGGGAACATTAATGGAGTGAAAGAGAGAGAGAGAGAGAGAGAGAGAGAGAGAGAGAGAGAGAGAGAGAGAGAGAGAGAGAGAGAGAGAGAGAGAGAGAGAGAGAGAGAGAGAGAGAGAGAGAGAGAGAGAGAGAGAGAGAGAGAGAGAGAGAGAGAGAGAGAGAGAGAGAGAGAGCGAAATAACCGACTATAGAATCACCTTGCTCTCCTAATTTATCCTGACTTTAGCACCATGTGTGAGGGTTTCCACCAATTCAAGGAGCGTTGACCAGAGACACATGGTGACCGTATGGCAACCTAGTCTCTCAATAGACCAATCGGATCATTGATTCAGCAGTTAGGAGGACCTCATTGGCTGGATTATCATCTTGATTATCATCAACATCAGTAGTGTTCTATTGGTGGCTGAAGAGCTCAATTCTGGGATAGATTAGAACTTTAGGTTTGGACCGGGACTTTGGCTGGAGAGTTTATGTAATAGCTAACTGGAGAGAGGGAGGGAGGGAGAGGAGAGGGACGGGGCACGGGACAGAGGGAAAGAGAGGGGGAGGAGAGGAGGACTCAGAGAGAAGGAAAAGCTGATGGGAAATAAGAGAAGCAAAATGAGGAAGGTAAGGGATTATTCCTCAATTATTTACTGTTGTTTAGATGATTTGGGTATTTAGTATTGGAGATCTATTGATTCTATAGATGTGAGAGACAGATGTTTTCTTTTTTATACTGTAGGTGGTGTGAAAGTTACCTTTCTAACTCTTGCAATGTGCATCACTTTAAAAAAATCGACATTGTTTCTTACACATGGACTTTTAGCTGAATCAGAAATATAATTTTTTAAATGTTTATTAGCATTGACGACACTGAGTTGACTGTACAGAATATTGGTTCATCCACGCTGCTAGAATGACTTTGGTTCATACTGGTTCATCCACGCTGCTAGGAATGACTGAAACCAGGAAGCATTGCTACTTTAGTAACAGCATACTGGTTCATACACGCTGCTAGGAATGACTGAAACCAGGAAGCATTGCTACTTTAGTAACAGCATACTGGTTCATACACACTGCTAGGAATGACTGAAACCAGGAAGCATTGCTACTTTAGTAACAGCATACTGGTTCATCCACGCTGCTAGGAATGACTGAAACCAGGAAGCATTGCTACTTTAGGAACAGCATACTGGTTCATACACACTGCTAGGAATGACTGAAACCAGGAAGCATTGCTACTTTAGTAACAGCATACTGGTTCATACACAATGCTAGGAATGACTGAAACCAGGAAGCATTGCTACTTTAGTAACAGCATACTGGTTCATCCACGCTGCTAGGAATGACTGAAACCAGGAAGCATTGCTACTTTAGTGATCTGGTCTACAGCCTAGTGTGTCTTAGAAGAATAAGGAACAGGGCTGAACAACTGCTTCACTCACCTGCCATTTTTATTGGCTGAACACACCTTTTCTGATCATTCTGATTGGTTGGCATGTGGTTGGTTAATCGATCTGATTGGTTCCCCTCCCTAAGGGGGTATTGCCCTCGGAGGGGAGCGGAGCCCCATTGGCTGCTGCGGCAATGCCAGGGGGTGTGGGGGCCCTGGAGGAAGAAGAGGAGGAAGATGAAAGGAGAAGAGTGTTTGAGAAGCCTTTGTGTGCTGTGGTCCAGAACTGCACCGTTCTACACAACATCGTGGGCCCCGCCTGCATCTTCCTCAGAGAGGCGTTCATTCAGAGCCAGCTCGTATGTAACCTTACAGAGATACACACACACACACACACACACACACACACACACACACACACACACACACACACACACACACACACACACACACACACACACACACACACACACACACACACACACACACACACACACACACACGCACACACGCACACAGGCACGCATGCACACATGCACTAATGTAAACTACATACTATACTGATATAATAGTCATCCATTTATCGATTTCAGACATTTTGTCTGAACAAATCACCAGTTCTCTGTGGTCCTTGACGAAACTTTTAAAAGAGTGTAACACCATATCAGCTTGTACGTTCACCAAGATCTTACATCCATCCCATAATATCATTTCCATCATGATCCCTTCATCAAACGTCACCCTATCCACAGCTCTGATCCTACCCACTCACCACCCTGTCCACAGCTCTGATCCTATCTACTCACCACCCTGTCCACAGCTCTGATCCTATCCACTCACCACCCTGTCCACAGCTCTGATCCTACCCACTCACCACCCTGTCCACAGCTCTGATCCTATCTACTCACCACCCTGTCCACAGCTCTGATCCTATCTACTCACCACCCTGTCCACAGCTCTGATCCTACCCACTCACCACCCTGTCCACAGCTCTGATCCTATCTACTCACCACCCTGTCCACAGCTCTGATCCTATCTACTCACCACCCTGTCCACAGCTCTGATCCTTTCTACTCACCACCCTGTCCACAGCTCTGATCCTATCCACTCACCACCCTGTCCATAGCTCTGATCCTATCCACTCACCACCCTGTCCACAGCTCTGATCCTATCTACTCACCACCCTGTCCACAGCTCTGATCCTATCTACTCACCACCCTGTCCACAGCTCTGATCCTATCTACTCACCACCCTGTCCACAGCTCTGATCCTATCTACTCACCACCCTGTCCACAGCTCTGATCATATCCACTCACCACCCTGTCCACAGCTCTAATCATATCCACAGCTCTGATCCTCTCCCCAGCTCTGATCCAATCCCCTCACCACCCTTTCCACAACTCTGATCCTATTCACAGCTCTGATCCTGTCCACAGCTCTGATCATATCCACTCACCACCCTATCCACAGCTCTGATCCTATCCACTTACCACCCTGTCCAGAACTCTTATCCTATCCACTCACCACCCTGTCCACAACTCTGATCCTATTCACAGCTCTGTTCCTATCCACAGCTCTGATCCTATCCACTTACCACCCTGTCCACAGCTCTGATCCTATCCACTCACCACCCTGTCCACAGCTCTGATCCTATCCACTAACCACCCTGTCCACAGCTCTGATCCTATCCACTCACCACCCTGTCCACAGCTCTGATCCTATCCACTAACCACCCTGTCCACAGCTCTGATCCTATCCACAGCTCTGATCCTACCCACTCACCACCCTGTCCACAGCTCCGATCCTATCCACTCACCACCCAGTCCACAACTCTGATCTTATCCACTCACCACCCTGTCCACAGCTCTGATCCTGTCCACAGCTCTGATCCTATCCACTCACCACCCTGTCCACAACTCTGATCCTATCCACAGCTCTGTTCCTATCCACAGTTCTGATCCTATCCACTCACCACCCTGTCCACAGCTCTAATCCTATCCACAGCTCTGTTCCTATCCACAGCTCTGATCCTATCCACTCACCACCCTATCCACAGCACTGATCCTATCCACAGCTCTGATCCTATCCACAGCTCTGATCCTATCCACAGCTCTGATCCTATCCACTCACCACCCTATCCACAGCACTGACCCTATCCACAGCTCTGATCCTATCCACAGCTCTGATCCTATCCACAGCTCTGATCCTATCCACAGCTCTGATCCTATCCACAGCTCTGATCCTATCCACTCACCACCCTATCCACAGCACTGATCCTATCCACAGTTCTGATCCTATCCACTGCTCTGATCCTATCCACAGCTCTGATACTATCCACAGCTCTGATCCTATCCACAGCTCTGATACTAGCCACAGCTCTGATCCTATCCACAACTCTGATACTAGCCACTCACCACCCTGTCCACAGCACTGATCCTATCCACAGTTCTGATCCTATCCACAGCTCTGATCCTATCCACAGCTCTGATACTAGCCACTCACCACCCTGTCCACAGCACTGATCCTATCCACAGCTCTGATACTATCCACTCACCACCCTATCCACAGCACTGATCCTATCCACAGTTCTGATCCTATCCACAGTTCTGATCCTATCCACAGTTCTGATCCTATCCACAGCTCTGATCCTATCCACAGCTCTGATCCTATCCACAGCTCTGATACTAGCCACTCACCACCCTGTCCACAGCACTGATCCTATCCACAGCTCTGATACTATCCACTCACCACCCTATCCACAGCACTGATCCTATCCACAGTTCTGATCCTATCCACAGTTCTGATCCTATCCACAGCTCTGATCCTATCCACAGCTCTGATCCTATCCACAGCTCTGATACTAGCCACTCACCACCCTGTCCACAGCACTGATCCTATCCACAGCTCTGATACTATCCACTCACCACCCTATCCACAGCACTGATCCTATCCACAGTTCTGATCCTATCCACAGCTCTGATCCTATCCACAGCTCTGATACTAGCCACTCACCACCCTGTCCACAGCACTGATCCTATCCACAGCTCTGATACTATCCACTCACCACCCTATCCACAGCACTGATCCTATCCACAGCTCTGATACTATCCACTCACCACCCTATCCACAGCACTGATCCTATCCACAGTTCTGATCCTATCCACAGTTCTGATCCTATCCACAGCTCTGATCCTATCCACAGCTCTGATACTAGCCACTCACCACCCTGTCCACAGCACTGATCCTATCCACAGCTCTGATACTATCCACTCACCACCCTATCCACAGCACTGATCCTATCCACAGTTCTGATCCTATCCACAGTTCTGATCCTATCCACAGCTCTGATCCTATCCACAGCTCTGATACTAGCCACTCACCACCCTGTCCACAGCACTGATCCTATCCACAGCTCTGATACTATCCACTCACCACCCTATCCACAGCACTGATCCTATCCACAGTTCTGATCCTATCCACAGCTCTGATCCTATCCACAGCTCTGATACTAGCCACTCACCACCCTGTCCACAGCACTGATCCTATCCACAGCTCTGATACTATCCACTCACCACCCTATCCACAGCACTGATCCTATCCACAGTTCTGATCCTATCCACAGTTCTGATCCTATCCACAGCTCTGATCCTATCCACAGCTCTGATACTAGCCACTCACCACCCTGTCCACAGCACTGATCCTATCCACAGCTCTGATACTATCCACTCACCACCCTATCCACAGCACTGATCCTATCCACAGTTCTGATCCTATCCACAGCTCTGATCCTATCCACAGCTCTGATACTAGCCACTCACCACCCTGTCCACAGCACTGATCCTATCCACAGCTCTGATACTATCCACTCACCACCCTATCCACAGCACTGATCCTATCCACAGCTCTGATACTATCCACTCACCACCCTATCCACAGCACTGATCCTATCCACAGTTCTGATCCTATCCACAGCTCTGATACTATCAACAGCTCTGATACTAGCCACTCACCACCCTATCCACAGCACTGATCCTATCCACAGTTCTGATCCTATCCACTCAATATCAGGTTCTATTTCTACGACACCAGCATCTCCCCTGTGACATCATCATCACCATTACATTCTGAACAGCATGATTGGAGGAAACCACTTCTACATCATCTCCACCAAAGATCATCTGTCAACCCTGTGAGTGTCCCATATCCATTGAATCTGCTATAAACTGTTGTTAGTAACTTTCTTTACATATAGAGAAATTGTTGTTACTTATTTACTTTACATATAGAGCACCGTGCAACATTATTTTAGCAAGCAACACGTTCTATGGTAGACCACATCCTGCTGTGTTTTATGTTATAATCTTCCATCATGAAGTGGGAATAATACTGTGAAATTGTAACAATGATGAAAATATCCAATTAGTGTAAGAGCTGTTTGAAAAGAGCACCTGAAAATTCTGCTTGTTTTGCATGGGTGGATTTTTGGCCTGCCTGGCGACATCACCAGTGATTTAAGTTAATAGACCAATAGCAAACCTCACTGCCAATAACAGCTAATTTTCAGGTTACATTTGCCTCCCATTTGTCTCAATGTCTTGCTCAGACCACTCCCAGACTTTCCTAGCAAAAGTATTGCTTGAGAAACGTAATTTAGCTAAAAAGCCACTTTAGTTTATTTTTGATCATTTTAATTCAAAACAATTACAGTAAGGGATACTTTGGGATTTTTGCACATCCCAAGAGTTAGATGAACTTGTGCATACCATTTTTATGTCTGCATGCAGTTTGAAGGAAGTTTCTAACTAACATTAGTGCAATGACTGCAAGCTAGCTGTACCTGTAGACTTCCAGCCATTGCTCTAACGCTACTTAGCATTGGCTCGCAAAACTACCTCTAACTTCCTTAATACTGGACGCAGAGACATACAGAAAAAAGGTGTCCATGAGTTGAGATGACTCTGGGGAAGTAGATAAAGGTGTCCATGAGTTGAGATGACTCTGGGGAAGTAGATAAAGGGAACCATGAGTTGAGATGACTCTGGGGAAGTAGATAAAGGGAACCATGAGTTGAGATGACTCTGGGGAAGTAGATAAAGGGAACCACGAGTTGAGATGACTCTGGGGAAGTAGATAAAGGGAACCATGAGTTGAGATGACTCTGGGGAAGTAGATAAAGGTGTCCATGAGTTGAGATGACTCTGGGGAAGTAGATAAAGGGAACCATGAGTTGAGATGACTCTGGGGAAGTAGATAAAGGGAACCATGAGTTGAGATGACTCTGGGGAAGTAGATAAAGGGAACCATGAGTTGAGATGACTCTGGGGAAGTAGATAAAGGGAACCATGAGTTGAGATGCCTCTGGGGAAGTAGATAAAGGGAACCACGAGTTGAGATGACTCTGGGGAAGTAGATAAAGGGAACCATGAGTTGAGATGACTCTGGGGAAGTAGATAAAGGTGTCCATGAGTTGAGATGACTCTGGGGAAGTAGATAAAGGGAACCATGAGTTGAGATGACTCTGGGGAAGTAGATAAAGGGAACCATGAGTTGAGATGACTCTGGGGAAGTAGATAAAGGGAACCATGAGTTGAGATGACTCTGGGGAAGTAGATAAAGGGAACCATGAGTTGAGATGACTCTGGGGAAGTAGATAAAGGGAACCATGAGTTGAGATGACTCTGGGGAAGTAGATAAAGGGAACCATGAGTTGAGATGCCTCTGGGGAAGTAGATAAAGGGAACCACGAGTTGAGATGACTCTGGGGAAGTAGATAAAGGGAACCACGAGTTGAGATGACTCTGGGGAAGTAGATAAAGGGAACCATGAGTTGAGATGACTCTGGGGAAGTAGATAAAGGTGTCCATGAGTTGAGATGACTCTGGGGAAGTAGATAAAGGTGTCCATGAGTTGAGATGACTCTGGGGAAGTAGATAAAGGTGTCCATGAGTTGAGATGACTCTGGGGAAGTAGATAAAGGGAACCACGAGTTGAGATGACTCTGGGGAAGTAGATAAAGGTGTCCATGAGTTGAGATGACTCTGGGGAAGTAGATAAAGGTGTCCATGAGTTGAGATGACTCTGGGGAAGTAGATAAAGGGAACCACGAGTTGAGATGACTCTGGGGAAGTAGATAAAGGTGTCCACGGGTTGAGATGACTCTGGGGAAGTAGATAAAGGGAACCATGAGTTGAGATGACTCTGGGGAAGTAGATAAAGGTGTCCATGAGTTGAGATGACTCTGGGGAAGTAGATAAAGGGAACCATGAGTTGAGATGACTCTGGGGAAGTAGATAAAGGGAACCAAACCCCTGAAGGATCCCTTTAATTGATACCCAGAAAGGACTTGATCGTGATAAAATCCTTAAAGTTTCTACGTTTTGAGTAGAACAAACAAAGATAAAGAGAACGAAGTCCTAGAACAGATTGTTCTGTAGATGTTGTTGAAGACAGAGTGTGTGGCGATGACATGGTCAGTGCTCAGCCTGTTCCTCAACGTTGTAATTTAGATGATGGATTCATCTCCTGCTCACCGAGCGAGCAGCGTCTGATATGGCCTCTTATTCCAGATGAATGTCTTTGTTCGAGTGAGAAGAGATCATATTGTCTCAGTCCCAAGTGGCACCCTATTCCGTATTTAGTGCATTACTTTTAACCAGGGCTCTGGTCAAAAGTAGTGCACTACATGGGGAATATGGTACCATTTTGTACACAGCCACAATCACACACATAGGGAGTAATTTCCTGATAGCAGCTATGCTAGGCTAATGCTAAGTACTATTAGCTAGGTGTTTTTTTCCCATTTGGGCCAGGTACTTAGAGTAACTGACGAGCTAGCACTTGATAGAGGATCTGTCCTTAGATGGACTGTTGGGGAGAAATATCACATGTGGGGAGATGGTGTGATTCCGTCATTTTGAATTGGAGATTAGTGATGGGTATTTCATGGACCAACAGCTTTTTTTGATGAACGTTGGAAATCAAATCGCATTAGTGAAAGAGCCGTTCATTTGGCGCCCTGATTTGCATACTGCTGCTACTGCTTTATGAGCTCAAAACAATGATTATCTGCAGATACGTTACAGCAACATTATCTAACGTTACAACATTATCTAACGTTACAACAATATCTAAAGAGGGTGAATCCTCACTGCAGAAACAATACATAGCGGGGAGAGCACGTCATTCTGGTCGCTCATTGTAGCAATGCGTAAACAAAAATGGCAGCAGATCTACGTTAGCACTTTGGCCAGGTAAACAATGCATTTGAATATGCATCTAACGGTCTGATATAATGGTAGTATACTTTATGTTAGAGATGTTTCAATGTGTTCACGGATCTGAAGAGCCGTTCGGCAGTCAAACGATGCGCCTCACAGAACAGTTTCAGGAACGCCCATCCCTCATGCTGATGGGAGGCCAGCATAGAGGCATGTGGGCAGGGATTGGTCAATTTGAAAGCGATGGACCATTTGAACCAACCAGAGAGTGTAGTACTGCTATCTATACAGGGCTGCCAATCGATCAGATCATTAGAACCTATTCTACAAAGGTTTGACCTAAAAGCTACACTGGCAGGGATTCGGACCATTTGAACCACTCATGTTATTATGAGTTAGAATGGCATAAGGGTTAATAGTCTATTGATACGGAACACAAAGTACTGGTTATGTAATCCTACAATCCTCTGTTCTCTGAAATGGAGAGGAAAGCTGATCTCATGTCTGAGACCAGTTGGAGGTGTCTGTAGGTCCAGAGTGGATTTATGAGCTATGATGGTGCATATTACTGGGGATATGAACCTATAAGAGCTATGATGGTGCGTATTGCTGGGGATATGAACCTATAAGAGCTATGATGGTGCGTATTGCTGGGGATATGAACCTATAAGAGCTGTGATGATGCATATTACTGGGGATATGAACCTATAAGAGCTATGATGGTGCGTATTGCTGGGGATATGAACCTATAAGAGCTGTGATGATGCATATTACTGGGGATATGAACCTATAAGAGCTATGATGGTGCGTATTGCTGGGGATATGAACCTATAAGAGCTATGATGGTGCATATTGCTGGGGATATGAACCTATAAGAGCTATGATGATGCGTATTGCTGGGGATATGAACCTATAAGAGCTATGATGATGCGTATTGCTGGGGATATGAACCTATAAGAGCTATGATGATGCGTATTGCTGGGGATATGAACCTATAAGAGCTATGATGGTGCATATTGCTGGGGATATGAACCTATAAGAGCTATGATGGTGCATATTGCTGGGGATATGAACCTATAAGAGCTATGATGATGCGTATTGCTGGGGATATGAACCTATAAGAGCTATGATGATGCGTATTGCTGGGGATATGAACCTATAAGAGCTATGATGATGCGTATTGCTGGGGATATGAACCTATAAGAGCTATGATGGTGCGTATTGCTGGGGATATGAACCTATAAGAGCTATGATGGTGCGTATTGCTGGGGATATGAACCTATAAGAGCTATGATGGTGCATATTACTGGGGATATGAACCTATAAGAGCTGTGATGATGCATATTGCTGGGGATATGAACCTATAAGAGCTATGATGGTGCGTATTGCTGGGGATATGAACCTATAAGAGCTATGATGGTGCATATTGCTGGGGATATGAACCTATAAGAGCTATGATGATGCGTATTGCTGGGGATATGAACCTATAAGAGCTATGATGATGCGTATTGCTGGGGATATGAACCTATAAGAGCTATGATGATGCGTATTGCTGGGGATATGAACCTATAAGAGCTATGATGGTGCATATTGCTGGGGATATGAACCTATAAGAGCTATGATGGTGCATATTGCTGGGGATATGAACCTATAAGAGCTATGATGATGCGTATTGCTGGGGATATGAACCTATAAGAGCTATGATGATGCGTATTGCTGGGGATATGAACCTATAAGAGCTATGATGATGCGTATTGCTGGGGATATGAACCTATAAGAGCTATGATGGTGCGTATTGCTGGGGATATGAACCTATAAGAGCTATGATGGTGCGTATTGCTGGGGATATGAACCTATAAGAGCTATGATGGTGCATATTACTGGGGATATGAACCTATAAGAGCTGTGATGATGCATATTGCTGGGGATATGAACCTATAAGAGCTATGATGGTGCGTATTGCTGGGGATATGAACCTATAAGAGCTATGATGGTGCGTATTGCTGGGGATATGAACCTATAAGTCCAACCAAGCCCCAACACCTTGGTTGGAAGGTGAAAGTCTAAATACAATTGTGTGTGTCTGTGTGTAAACAAGTCGATGAGCATAGTGCCTATCATCATTAGTAATTTATCTTGATGAGCATAGTGCCTATCATCATTAGTCATTTATCTTGATGAGCATAGTGCCTATCATCATTAGTAATTTATCTTGATGAGCATAGTGCCTATCATCATTAGTAATTTATCTTGATGAGCATAGTGCCTATCATCATTAGTAATTTATCTTGATGAGCATAGTGCCTATCATCATTAGTAATTTATCTTGATGAGCATAGTGCCTATCATCATTAGTAATTTATCTGGATACTGTTTAGCATACATATAATCTCTCTCCTGTTCACTCTAATCCAATCCTGTTGTATTACTATTCCTGGTGATGTGGTTGTGATGTCATTGGCTGTCAGTCACAGAACAGAAGACAGAACACGTGTGAAACAAGGCCATCGGGACACAACTCTCCAGCCACCCTAGAAAGCACACGGCCGAGAGAAAGTGGGTGTGCTTAGGCAAATCCTTTCAACAAAAGTAGAGCAAATCTCTCAATTTCTGTGAATTAGAACCCATTGTGCATTTAGATTACATCATAGTATTCACACTGACGTTTGCGTCATCATTCAAATAACATGTTATTAGTCACGTGCTTAGCAGATGTTATTGCGGGTGGAGCAAAAGGCTTGTTTGCGAGTGTAGGGAAATTCTTTCTGACATTCATCAGAAAGAATGACAAAGCTTTTGATATCATTGAGATAAATGATGGAATTTGAGTTTGTGAACGAGAGATTTGTGCCTTTACTTTTAGCAAACAGATGTGGCTTATTATGGCAGCATCATCACTTCAGCATCAGATGTGCTGCGACTATCCTCCACCATCCAAACTCAATATCTTACATGCATCCTATAGAAGTATCTCTGGTTTAGGACTCAAAACATTACTGTATTTATTTTTCATTTGTATTTAACCTGTATTTAACTAGGCAAGTCAGTTAAGGACAAACTCTTATTTACAATGATGACCTATCAAAAGGCAAAAGGCCTCCTGCGGGGACGGGGCCTGGGATTAAAAATATATAAATGAAAACAATATAAATAGGACAAAACACACATCACAACAAGAGAGACAACACTACATAAAGAGAGACCTAACACAACACTACATAAAGAGAGACCTAACACAACACTACATAAAGAGAGACCTAACACAACACTACATAAAGAGAGACCTAACACAACACTACATAAAGAGAGACCTAACACAACACTACATAAAGAGAGACCTAAGACAACACTACATAAAGAGAGACCTAACACAACACTACATAAAGAGAGACCTAACACAACACTACATAAAGAGAGACCTAACACAACACTACATAAAGAGAGACCTAACACAACACTACATAAAGAGAGACCTAACACAACACTACATAAAGAGAGACCTAACACAACACTACATAAAGAGAGACCTAACACAACACTACATAAAGAGAGACCTAACACAACACTACATAAAGAGAGACCTAACACAACACTACATAAAGAGAGACCTAACACAACACTACATAAAGAGAGACCTAACACAACACTACATAAAGAGAGACCTAACACAACACTACATAAAGAGAGACCTAACACAACACTACATAAAGAGAGACCTAACACAACACTACATAAAGAGAGACCTAACACAACACTACATAAAGAGAGACCTAACACAACACTACATAAAGAGAGACCTAACACAACACTACATAAAGAGAGACCTAACACAACACTACATAAAGAGAGACCTAACACAACACTACATAAAGAGAGACCTAACACAACACTACATAAAGAGAGACCTAACACAACACTACATAAAGAGAGACCTAAGACAACACTACATAAAGAGAGACCTAACACAACACTACATAAAGAGAGACCTAACACAACACTACATAAAGAGAGACCTAACACAACACTACATAAAGAGAGACCTAAGACAACACTACATAAAGAGAGACCTAACACAACACTACATAAAGAGAGACCTAACACAACACTACATAAAGAGAGACCTAACACAACACTACATAAAGAGAGACCTAACACAACACTACATAAAGAGAGACCTAACACAACACTACATAAAGAGAGACCTAACACAACACTACATAAAGAGAGACCTAACACAACACTACATAAAGAGAGACCTAACACAACACTACATAAAGAGAGACCTAACACAACACTACATAAAGAGAGACCTAACACAACACTACATAAAGAGAGACCTAACACAACACTACATAAAGAGAGACCTAACACAACACTACATAAAGAGAGACCTAACACAACACTACATAAAGAGAGACCTAACACAACACTACATAAAGAGAGACCTAACACAACACTACATAAAGAGAGACCTAACACAACACTACATAAAGAGAGACCTAACACAACACTACATAAAGAGAGACCTAACACAACACTACATAAAGAGAGACCTAACACAACACTACATAAAGAGAGACCTAAGACAACACTACATAAAGAGAGACCTAACACAACACTACATAAAGAGAGACCTAACACAACACTACATAAAGAGAGACCTAACACAACACTACATAAAGAGAGACCTAACACAACACTACATAAAGAGAGACCTAACACAACACTACATAAAGAGAGACCTAACACAACACTACATAAAGAGAGACCTAACACAACACTACATAAAGAGAGACCTAACACAACACTACATAAAGAGAGACCTAACACAACACTACATAAAGAGAGACCTAACACAACACTACATAAAGAGAGACCTAACACAACACTACATAAAGAGAGACCTAACACAACACTACATAAAGAGAGACCTAACACAACACTACATAAAGAGAGACCTAACACAACACTACATAAAGAGAGACCTAACACAACACTACATAAAGAGAGACCTAACACAACACTACATAAAGAGAGACCTAACACAACACTACATAAAGAGAGACCTAACACAACACTACATAAAGAGAGACCTAACACAACACTACATAAAGAGAGACCTAAGACAACACTACATAAAGAGAGACCTAACACAACACTACATAAAGAGAGACCTAACACAACACTACATAAAGAGAGACCTAACACAACACTACATAAAGAGAGACCTAACACAACACTACATAAAGAGAGACCTAAGACAACAACATAGCAAGGCAGCAACACATGACAACACAGAATGGTAGAAACAAAACATAACATGGTAGCAACACAACATGGTAGCAGCACAAAACATGGTACAAACATTATTGGGCACAGACAACAGCACAAAGGGCAAGAAGGTAGAGACAACAGTACATCACACTTAGCAGCAACAACTGTCAGGAAGAGTGTCCATGATTGAGTCTTTGAATGAAGAGATGGAGATAAAACTGTCCAGTTTGAGTGTTTGTTGCAGCACGTTCCAGTCACTAGCTGCAGCGAACTGAAAAGAGGAGTATATCCTATAGAAAACTTCCTGGGTTAGGACTCTTTATTTAGCTAATTATGTCACTTCTGAAGGTAATTGTTTGCACCAGATGTTATTTAGGGGCTTCATAGCAAATGGGTGAATACATATGAATGGACCACTTTTCAGTAAAGTCCTTTTTTTTTCATTTCACTTCACCAATTTGGACTATTTTGTGGATGTCCATTACATGAAATCCAAATAAAAACCATTTAAATGACAGGTTGTAATGGAACAGAATAGGAAAAACACCAAGGGGGATGAATACTTTTGCAAAGCTCTGTATCTCTGGTTTAGGACTCAATATGTTACTGTAACATACAATTGAAGTCGGACGTTTACATACAAGTAGGTTGGAGTCATTAAATCTTGTTTTCAACCACTCCACAAATTTCTTGTTAACCAACTATAGCTTTGGCAAGTCGGTTAGGACATCTACTTTGTGCATGACAAGTAATTTTTCCAAAAATTGCTTACAGACAGATTGTTTCATATATATTTCACTGTATCAGAATTCCAGTGGGTCAGAAGTTAACATACACTATGTTGACTGTGCCTTTAAACAGCTTGGAAAATTCCAGAAAATGATGTCATGGCTTTAGAAGCTTCTGATAGACAAATTTACATAATTTGAGTCAAGTGGAGGTGTGCCTGTGGATGTATTTCAAGGCTTCCCTTCAAACTCAGTGCCTCTTTGCATGACATCATGGGAAAATCAAAAGAAGCAATTTCCAAACGCCCGAAGATACCAGGTTCATCTGTACAAACAATAGTACATAAGTATAAACACCGTGGGACCACGCGGCCGTCATACCGCTCAGGAAGAAGACGCCTTCTGTCTCCTAGAGATGAACGTACTTTGGTGCAAAAAGTGCAAATAGACCCCAGAACAACAGCAAAGGACCTTGTAAAGATGCTGGAGGAAAAAGGTACAAAAGTATCTATATCCACAATAAAAACGAGTCCTATATCAACATACAGCACTCCTTCCGTGGCCTCCAACTGCTCTTAAACGCGAGTAAAACCAAATGCATGCTTTTCAACCGATCGCTGCCTGCACCCGCATGCCCGACTAGCTTCACCACCCTGGATGGTTCCGACCTTGAATATGTGGACATCTATAAGTACCTAGGTGTCTGGCTAGACTGCAAACTCTCCTTCCAGACCCACATCAAACATCTCCAATCGAAAATCAAATCAAGAGTCGGCTTTCTATTCCGCAACAAAGCCTCCTTCACTCACGCTGCCAAGCTTACCCTAGTAAAACCTACCGATCCTCGACTTCGGCGATGTCATCTACAAAATGGCTTCCAACACTCTACTCAGCAAACTGGATGCAGTCTATCACAGTGCCATCCGTTTTGTCACTAAAGCACCTTATACCACCCACCACTGCGACTTGTATGCTCTAGTCGGCTGGCTCTCACTACATATTCGTCGCCAGACCCACTGGCTCCAGGTCATCTACAAGTCCATGCTAGGTAAAGCTCCGCCTTATCTCAGTTCACTGGTCACGATGGCAACACCCATCCGTAGCACGCGCTCCAGCAGGTGTATCTCACTGATCATCCCTAAAGCCAAAACATCATTTGGCCGCCTTTCGTTCCAGTACTCTGCTGCCTGTGACTGGAACGAATTGCAAAAATCGCTGAAGTTGGAGACTTTTATCTCCCTCACCAACTTCAAACATCAGCTATCCGAGCAGCTAACCGATCGCTGCAGCTGTACATAGTCTATAGGAAAATAGCCCACCCATTTTCACCTACCTCATTCCCATACTGTTTTTATACTGTTTTTATTTATTTATTTTTCTGCTCTTTTGCACACCAATATCTCTACCTGTACATGACCATCTGATCACTTATCACTCCAGTGTTAATCTGCAAAATTGTATTATTCGCCTACCTCCTCATGCCTTTTGCACACATTGTATATAGACTGCCCATTTTTTTCTAATGTGTTATTGACTTGTTAATTGTTTATTCCATGTGTAACTCTGTGTTGTCTGTTCACACTGCTATGCTTTATCTTGGCCAGGTCGCAGTTGCAAATGAGAACTTGTTCTCAACTAGCCTACCTGGTTAAATAAAGGTGAAATAAAAAAATAAAATAAAAAATAAAAAAAACCTGAATGGCCGCTCAACAAGGAAGAAGCCACTGCTCCAAAACCGCCATAAAAAAGCCAGACTATGGTTTGAAACTGCACATGGGGACAAAGATTCTACTTTTTGGAGAAATGTCCTCTGGTCTGATGAAACAAAAATAGAACTGTTTGGCCGCAATGACGATCGTTATGTTTGGAGGGAAAAGGGGGAGGCTTGCAAGTCAAAGAACACCATCCCAACCGTGAAGCACAGCATCATGTTGTGGGGGTGCTTTGCTGCAGGAGGGACTGGTGCACTTCACAAAATAGATGAAATCATGAGGATGGAAAAATATGTGGATATATTGAAGCAACATCTCAAGACATCAGTCAGGAAGTTAAAGCTTGGTCGCAAATGAGTCTTCTAAATGGACAATAACCCCAAGCATACTTCCAAAGTTGTGGCAAACTGGCTTAAGGGCAACAAAGTTAAGGTACTGGAGTGGCCATCAGAAAGCCCTGACCTCAATCCCATAGAAAAATTGTGGGCAGAACTGAAAAAGCGTGTGCGAGCAAGGAGGCCTACAAACCTGACTCAACTCTGTCAGGAGAAATGGGCCAAAATTCACAGAACTTATTGTGGGAAGCTTGTGGAAGGCTACTCGAAACGTTTGACCCAAGTTAAACATTTTAAGGCAATGCTACCAAATACTAATTGAGTGTGTGAACATTTCTGACCCACTGGGAATGTGATGAAAAAAATAAAAGCTGAAATAAATAATTCTCTCTGCTATTATTCTCACATTTCACATTATTAAAATAAAGTGGTGATCCTAAATTACCTAATACAGTCGATTTTTACAAAAAAACTGAGTTTAAATGTATTTGGCTAAGGTGTATGTAAACCTCCGGCTTTCAACTGTATATCCTACAGAAGAATCTCTGGTTTAGGACTCAATACGTTACTGTATCATATATCCTACAGAAGAATCTCTGGTTTAGGACTGTTTGACCTACGACCCTGGCTGCATGGCAACTCTGACCCTGTAATCTGTTTTGACCTTTGACCCTGGCTGCAGGGCAACTTTGGCCCTGTAATCTGTTTGACCTATGACCCTGGCTGCATGGCAACTCTGGCCTTGTAATCTGTTTTGACCTATGACCCTGGCTGCATGGCAACTCTGGCCCTGTAATCTGTTTTGACCTATGACCCTGGCTGCATGGCAACTCTGACCCTGTAATCTGTTTTGACCTTTGACCCTGACTGCATGGCAACTTTGGCCCTGTAATCTGTTTGACCTATGACCCTGGCTGCATGGAAACTTTGGCCTTGTAATCTGTTTGACCTATGACCCTGGCTGCATGGCAACTCTGGGTCTGTAATCTGTTTTGACCTATGACCCTGGCTGCATGGCAACTCTGGCCCTGTAATCTGTTTTGACCTACGACCCTAGCTGCATGGCAACTCTGACCCTGTAATCTGTTTTGACCTATGACCCTGGCTGCATGGCAACTCTGGGCTTGTAATCTGTTTTGACCTATGACCCTGGCTGCATGGAAACTTTGGCCTTGTAATCTGTTTGACCTATGACCCTGGCTGCATGGCAACTCTGGGTCTGTAATCTGTTTTGACCTATGACCCTGGCTGCATGGCAACTCTGGCCCTGTAATCTGTTTTGACCTACGACCCTAGCTGCATGGCAATTTTGGTCCTGTAATCTGTTTGACCTATGACCCTGGCTGCATGGCAACTCTGGGTTTGTAATCTGTTTTGACCTATGACCCTGGCTGCATGGCAACTCTGGCCCTGTAATCTGTTTTGACCTATAACCCTGGCTGCATGGCAACTCTGGCCCTGTAATCTGTTTTGACCTATGACCCTGGCTGCATGATGAAATGTTATTTGTCACATGAATGAAACATTATTTGTAACATGCTTAGTAAACAACAAGTAGACTAACAGTGAAATGCATACCTGGTCACTGGCAGAACCCACCGTGTGTGTGTGTGTGTGTGTGTGTGTGTGTGTGTGTGTGTGTGTGTGTGTGTGTGTGTGTGTGTGTGTGTGTGTGTGTGTGTGTGTGTGTGTGTGTGTGTGTGTGTGTGTGTGTGTGTGTGTGTGTGTGTGTGTGTGTGTGTGTGTGTGTGTGTGTGTGTGTGTGTGTGTCCAGTCATTGGCAGAACCTACTGTGTGTTTGAGACTGACTACAGTCAGATTGCACAACATCACTGATTACTCTACAAATCCCCTTGCAACAAACTGATCCCCTCTAACACGCTGCCTGTGTCTACCTCACACTGACTACATCCCAAATGGCACCCTTTTCCCACATAGTACACTGCTTTGGATTGATGAGCCCTGGTCAAAGTAGTGCACTATACATGGAATAGGGTGCCATTTGGGACATGACGCTCGATGTAGCCTACCACTGACAGACAGAGCAGTGCAGCCAATCACAGGGGACGGAATAGGACTGTGTTGAGCGAACTGAGGGGTTGCTAAAGCCAGTCAGATCACATGCTGTGTAATCCTGTAACAAATCGCCGGTCTGGCTGCGTAACATGTATTGATGGGGTTTTAGAGATGAGGGAGGGAGAGAGGGAGGGAGGCAACATGCGTGAGAGAGAAGTGAATGAATCCTCTGTATTTAAGATTATGCCATCTCTCACTCTAAAATGATTCCCTATCAAATGATTCCTTATCAAATGAGTCCATATCAAATGAGTCCATATCAAATGATTCCCTATCAAATGAGTCCATATCAAATGATTCCCTATCAAATGATTCCCTATCAAATGAGTCCATATCAAATGAGTCCATATCAAATGATTCCCTATCAAATGAGTCCATATCAAATGAGTCCATATCAAATGATTCCCTATCAAATGAGTCCATATCAAATTATTCCCTATCAAATGAGTCCATATCAAATGAGTCCATATCAAATGATTCCCTATCAAATGAGTCCATATCAAATGAGTCCATATCAAATGATTCCCTATCAAATGAGTCCATATCAAATTATTCCCTATCAAATGAGTCCATATCAAATGAGTCCATATCAAATGATTCCCTATCAAATGATTCCCTATCTAATGAGTCCATATCTAATGAGTCCATATCAAATGATTCCATATCTAATGAGTCCATATGAAATGCTTTACTACCTGTCCAGTTCAGTCCGCAACATTCAGATGGAGCTAAATCAAAGATGTGCAGTTCTCTTTGTTTTTATGAGGATGTTTCTCTGTCAGCCATTGTGTGTGTGTGTATTTCTGTCCATCTACACTACAGTATATTCAGGGTCCTTATAGTTGTGTGTGTGTCTGTTTCCGTGCGAGCTAACACACTGCGTCTGTCACTCTGTGTGTGTCCCCTCCAATGTGAAACCCTGCAGGACAGAGACCTACGGCCAGAAGAGATTGAAGGTACAGATATAAGAGACATTACACAGAGCCAGTCAACACCATCATCCTCCCTCTGTCCCTGTTTCTCTCAGTCAACACCGTCATCCTCCCTCTGTCCCTCTTTATCTCAGTCAACACCGTCATCCTCCCTCTGTCCCTGTTTCTCTCAGTCAACACCGTCATCCTCCCTCTCTCCCTGTTTCTCTCAGTCAACACCGTCATCCTCCCTCTGTCCCTGTTTCTCTCAGTCAACACCGTCATCCTCCCTCTGTCCCTGTTTCTCTCAGTCAACACCGTCATCCTCCCTCTGTCCCTGTTTCTCTCAGTCAACACCGTCATCCTCCCTCTGTCCCTGTTTCTCTCAGTCAACACCGTCATCCTCCCTCTGTCCCTGTTTCTCTCAGTCAACACCGTCATCCTCCCATGTCCCTGTTTCTCTCGGTCAACACCGTCATCCTCCCTCTGTCCCTGTTTCTCTCAGTCAACACCGTCATCCTCCCTCTGTCCCTGTTTCTCTCAGTCAACACCGTCATCCTCCCCTGTCCCTGTTTCTCTCGGTCAACACCGTCATCCTCCCTCTGTCCCTGTTTCTCTCGGTCAACACCGTCATCCTCCCTCTGTCCCTGTTTCGCTCTCTCAGTCAACACCGTCATCCTCCTCTGTCCCTGTTTCTCTCAGTCAACACCGTCATCCTCCCTCTGTCCCTGTTTCTCTCAGTCAACACCGTCATCCTCCCTCTCTCCCTGTTTCTCTCAGTCAACACCGTCATCCTCCCTCTGTCCCTGTTTCTCTCAGTCAACACCGTCATCCTCCCTCTGTCCCTGTTTCTCTCAGTCAACACCATCATCCTCCCTCTGTCCCTGTTTCTCTCAGTCAACACCGTCATCCTCCCCTGTCCCTGTTTCTCTCGGTCAACACCGTCATCCTCCCTCTGTCCCTGTTTCTCTCAGTCAACACCATCATCCTCCCTCTGTCCCTGTTTCTCTCAGTCAACACCATCATCCTCCCTCTGTCCCTGTTTCTCTCAGTCAACACCGTCATCCTCCCCTGTCCCTGTTTCTCTCAGTCAACACTGTCATCCTCCCTCTGTCCCTGTTTCTCTCAGTCAACACCGTCATCCTCCCTCTGTCCCTGTTTCTCTCAGTCAACACCGTCATCCTCCCTCTGTCCCTGTTTCTCTCAGTCAACACCGTCATCCTCCCACTCCTGTTTCTCTCAATCAACACCATCATCCTCCCTCTGTCCCTGTATCTCTCAGTCAACACAATCATCCTCCCACTCCGTTTCTCTCAGTCAACACCACCATCATCCCCCTCTCCCTGTTTCAATCAGTCAACACCACCATCATTCCTCTCTCCCTGTTTCAATCACTCAACACCACCATTCTCCCTCTCACCCTTTTTCTCTCTCCATCTTCCTGTCTTTTTTTTCCATACATACTCACATTTTCAACATATTGTATTTACTCCCAGACAACACCAATAAATCACAGTGTTCTGGCTCTACTGTGTTGTCCTCCCTCAAACTTAAAGATACTTTAATGTGGCTGCAGGATATTTTACACCGCTCATACAGGAGTAATAGAGACCTTGTTCCCAATTGTATAAAACAAAATGTATCAGGGGGGCTGCAGCACCCTCATCCCTCCTACTTCCTGCAGCTATGGGTGTGGCTTGTCGTCAAAGAGTCTAAAATGAATATAAGAAACAACGTCTATTTTTTTCATTTCTATTCAATACCCCACCGCTCTCCTCCCATTCCCCCATACATCTCTCCTCACCCTTATCTACCCCTCACCCCTCTCTCCTCTCCCCATCCCCCTCCTCCCTGTGCAGAGCTGAAGGAGGCGTTCGGGGAGTTTGATAAGGATAAAGATGGCTACATCAGCTGTAAGGAACTGGGAGAGTGCATGAGGACTATGGGGTACATGCCCACTGAGATGGAGCTCATCGAACTCAGTCAGAACATCTGTGAGTCACACACACACGCACGCATACACACACACACGCACGCACGCACACGCACACACACACACACACACACGGATGTAAAGACATACATGCACACATTGTGAGTGTTCACGCACGCAGCACACACACTCACATTAACCAGAGGAAGCAAGGGCATACCCTCTGTGTATAGTATTTGAAGCTCTTCAGCTCGCTCTTCAGCTCTTCATCACCCCTGTGACCATTTCTGTAATGACTCTTGTTTCCCTCTAGGTGGCGGCAGAGTGGACTTTGAGGACTTTGTGGAGCTGATGGGTCCTAAGATGTTGGCAGAGACAGCAGACATGATAGGAGTGAAGGAGCTCAGGGATGCTTTCAAAGAAGTACGAAGAGACAATATTAATCTTATTATATCTGTTAACACAAATGAAATGACAAGTTATTTTATCTTAACCTGCTCTTTCTATCCATTTAATCTCTCCTCTCCCCCTCCCTTTCTACCACTCTCTCTCCCTCACCTCACTTTACTTCCTCCTGTCCTCCTCCTCCTTCTTCTTCTCCAGTTTGACTCTAACGGGGACGGTCAGATAAGCCTGGCTGAACTGAAGGAGGCCATGAAAAAGCTGGTGGGGGAGCAGCTCAACCAACCAGAGATCGACGAGATCCTCCGAGATGTCGACCTCAACGGGGACGGCCTGCTCGACTTCGAGGGTGAGGGGAGAGGGGGGATGAGGGGGAGAAGGTGAGGGGAGAGTGGGACAGTTTGGTGGACTATGAGGGGAATGGGAGAGAGGGGGAGTAGGAGGGGGAGAGAGGCGAAAGAGGGAAGAGAAAAGGAGATGATTTGGTGAACTTGAAAGGGGAGAGCGGGTGAGTGAGGAGGGGAGAAAGGGGGAGGAAAGGGTGTGGAGAGGAGTAGAAAGAAACTAATAGAGAAAGAAGGAGAGAGAGGGGAGAAGGGGAGAACTAATGGATCAGAGAGGAAATGTGACATTGAGATATGATGAAGGTTGCTCTCCACTACACCACTATGTTCACTCTGTTTCACCATACTAAACTCACAATGTTGTGACAATGCTCACCATGTTGCCACTATACTAATACTCACCATGTTGCCTCTATACTAATACTCACCATGTTGTCACTATACTATTACTCACCATGTTGCCTCTATACTAATACTCTCCGTGTTGTCACTATACTAATACTCTCCGTGTTGTCACTACACTACTACTCTCCGTGTTGTCACTACACTACTACTCTCCGTGTTGTCACTACACTACTACTCTCCGTGTTGTCACTACACTACTACTCTCCGTGTTGTCACTACACTAATACGCTCCGTGTTGTCACTACACTAATACTCTCCGTGTTGTCACTACACTAATACTCTCCGTGTTGTCACTACACTAATACTCTCCGTGTTGTCACTACACTAATACTCTCCGTGTTGTCACTACACTAATACTCTCCGTGTTGTCACTACACTAATACTCTCCGTGTTGTCACTACACTAATACTCTCCGTGTTGTCACTACACTAATACTCTCCGTGTTGTCACTACACTACTACTCTCCGTGTTGTCACTACACTACTACTCTCCGTGTTGTCACTACACTACTACTCTCCGTGTTGTCACTACACTACTACTCTCCGTGTTGTCACTACACTACTACTCTCCGTGTTGTCACTACACTACTACTCTCCGTGTTGTCACTACACTACTACTCTCCGTGTTGTCACTACACTACTACTCTCCGTGTTGTCACTACACTACTGCTCTCCGTGTTGTCACTACACTACTACTCTCCGTGTTGTCACTACACTAATACTCTCCGTGTTGTCACTACACTACTACTCTCCGTGTTGTCACTACACTACTACTCTCCGTGTTGTCACTACACTACTACTCCCAGTGTTGTCAAGACACTAATAAAATGTAGCTGATATTTTGTGTTTTTTCCACAGAGTTTGTCAGGATGATGTCTCGCTGACTCTCCTGGCCAGAAGACTGTGATGACATGACTTTAAGAGACTAGTAAACAACAAAACCTCCTCTGTTAGATGTTATGGACCAGTCCTCAGTGTGTTGTTGTACATGTAATTACAGTATTATTGATGTACAAATATTTCATGTTGTTTTTAGGGTATTTGTTCTTACTTTTTTTCATTGCTATATCAACAATCCCTCCTAATACTGTATCTTTTTGTTGTATAACTGTAAAACTGTAATGATAATAGTAATAATAATATTTGTAAAGTGCTTTTCATGTAGTATGTTCAGTGCTACACTACGTTATCAGCTAGTATTGCTTTTGTATAGTTTCAGCCAGTAATTTTAAAAGTAGTGCTCACAAGCAAAAATGGGTCCCCTTAAATGTGTATTACAGCATCCATTTTGTATGATATGTTACGTCCTACAAAATATCCACATATATATATATATATATATATATATATATATATATCAGTTGAAGTCGGAAGTTTACATACACTTAGGTTGGAGTCATTAAAACTCATTTTTCAACCACTCCACAAATTTCTTGTAAATGAATTTTGGCACATTCCTCCTGACAGAACTGGTGTAACTGAGTCAGGTTTGTAGGCCTCCTTGCTCGCACACGCTTTTTCAGTTCTGCCCACAATTTTCCTATAGGATTGAGGTCAGGGATTTGTGATGGCCAATCGAATACCTTGACTTTGTTGTCCTTAAACCATTTTGCCACAACTTTGGATGTATGCTTGGGGTCATTGTCCATTTGGAAGACCCATTTGCGACCAAGCTTTAACTTCCTGAATGATGTCTTGAGATGTTGCTTTAATATATCCACATATTTTTCATTCCTCATGACGCTATCTATTTTGTGAAGTGCACCAGTCCCTCCTGCAGCAAAGCACCCCCCACAACATGATGCTGCCACCCCCCGTGCTTCATGGTTGGGACGGTGTTCTTCGGCTTGCAAGCCTCCCCTTTTTCCCTCCAAACATAACGATGGCCATTGTGGCCAAACAGTTCTATTTTTGTTTCATCAGACCAGAGGACATTTCTCCAAAAAGTATGATCTTTGTCCCCATGTGCAGTTGCAAACCGTAGTCTGGCTTTTTTATGGCAGTTTTGGAGCGGTGGCTTCTTCCTTGCTGAGCAGCCTTTCAGGTTATGTCAATATAGGACTCGTTTCACTGTGGATATAGATACTTTTGTACCTGTTTCCTCCAGCATCTTCACAAGGTCCTTTTGCTGTTGTTCTGGGATTGATTTGCACTTTTACGTTCATCTCTAGGAGACAGAACGCATCTCCTTCCTTAGCGGTTTAACGGCTGCGTGTCCCATGGTGTTTATACTTGCTTTCTATTGTTTGTACAGAGGAATGTGGCACTGTCAGGCGTTTGGAAATTGCTCCCAAGGATGAACCAGACTTGCGGAGGTCTACAATTATTTTTCTGAGGTCTTTGGCAATTTTTTTATTTTCCCATGATGTGAAGCAAAGGCACTGATTTTGAAGGTAGGCCTTGAAATACATCCACAGGTTCACCTCCAATTGACTCAAATTATGTCAATTAGCCTATCAGAAGCTTCTAAAGCCATTATATATTTTTCTGTACTTTTCCTAGCTGGTTAAAGGCAGTCAACTTAGTGTATGTAAACTTCTGACCCACTGGAATTGTGATACAGTGAATTATAAGTGAAATAACCTGTCTGTAAACAATTGTTGGAAAAATTACTTGTCTCATGCACAAAGTAGATGTCCTAACCGACTTGCCAAAACTATAGTTTAAAACCAGTTATGCATTAGGGGGCGCTATTAAAATTTTTGGATGAAAAACGTTCCCGTTTTAAACAAGATATTTTGTCACGAAAAGATGCTCGACTATGTATATAATTGCCAGCTTTGGAAAGAAAACTCTCTGACGTTTCCAAAACTGCAAAGATATTGTCTGTGAGTGCCACGGAACTGATACTACAGGCGAAAACAAGATGAAATTTCAGACAGGAAGTGGCCCAGGTTTTGAAAGCGCTGTGTTTCAATTACTCCTTATATGGCTGTGAACGGGCCACGAATGAGCTTAGACTTTCCGTCGTTTCCCCAAGGTGTCTGCAGCATTGTGACGTATTTGTAGGCATATCATTGGAAGGTTGACCATAAGACAGTACATTTACCAGGTGGTCGCTTGGTGTCCTCCGTCGCAATTATTGCGTAATCTCCAGCTGCAAAACCTTTCAGTTCGCTCTTGAGGAGAAACCCAATTGCCACGAATGATTTATCATCAAATAGATATGTGAAAAACACCGTGAGGATTGATTCTAAACAACGTTTGCCATGTTTCTGTCGATATTATGGAGTTACTTTGGAAAAAAGTTCGGCGTTGTAATGACTGAATTTTCGGGGGTTTTTCTTAGCCAAACGTGATGAACAAAATGGAGCGTTTTCTCCTACACAAATAATATTTTGGGGAAAAAATGAACATTTGCTATCTAATTGAGAGTCTCCTCATTGAAAACATCCGAAGTTCTTCAAAGGTAAATTATTTTATTTGAATGCTTTTCTTGTTTTTGTGAAAATGTAGCCTGCTGAATGCTAGGCTTAATGCTATGCTAGCTATCAATACTCTTACACAAATGCTCATGTAGCTATGGTTGAAAAGCATATTTTGAAAATCTGAGATGACAGTGTTGTTAACAAAAGGCTAAGCTTGTGAGTGAATATATTTCTTTCATTTCATTTGCGATTTTCATGAATAGTTAACGTTGCGTTATGGTAATGAGCTTGAGGCTATGATTACGCTCCCGGATACGGGATTGGAGTCGCAAGAAATTTGTGGAGTGATTGAAAAAACGAGTTTTAATAACGACAACCTAAGTGTATGTAAACTTCCGACTTCAACTGTATATATATGTATGTGTATATATATATATATGTACATATATGTGTACATGTATAAATATATATATATATACACACACACACACACATATATACACACACATACATATATATGTGTGTGTGTGTATGTATGTATACATATATACATATTACGAATTGGGGGTGCTCCTCTTAAGGACCGGCCCCTTTAAAAAATGTTGCCTAAAATTTCATACCAAAATCTAACTGCCTGTAGCTCAGGCCATGAAGAAAGGATATGCATATTCTTGGTATCATTTGAAATGAAACACTGAAGTTTATGGAAATTTGAAAGGAATCTAGGAGAATAAAACACATTAGATCTGGTAAAACATAGAAAAAAATAACAGTTTTTTGTAATTTTCACCGTCATCTTTGAAATGCAAGAGAAAGGCCATAAGGTATTATTCCAGCACAGCTGCAATTTAGGTTTTGGCCACTAGATGGCCAGTGTATGTGCAAAGTTTCAGACTGATCCATTGCATCTGTTCAAAATGTTGTATCAAGACTGCCCAAATGTGCCTGATTTGTTTATTAGTAACTTTTCATGTTCAAAACTGTGCACTCTCCTCAAACAATAGCATGGTATTTTTTCACTGTAATAGCTACTGTAAATTGGACAGTGCAGTTAGATTAACAAGAATTTAAGCTTTCTGCCAATATTAGATATGTCTGTCCTGGGAAATGTTCTTGTTACTTACAACCTCATGCTAATCACATTAGCCTACGTTAGCTCAACCATTCCGCAGGGGACCCACCAATCCTGAAGTAGATCCCGGACTGCATCTTTAACAAATGCTGATTTATTGACAAATTGTACATTCTTTTCAGATTATTGATCAGATACTAAGAACAGTGCAACTGTCTGATTATATAATCGTGATGTAATTCATTAGAATTACAATAAATATTCATTCAAGTAGTTTCATACATTTGATTATTTATGTATTTAATTTCCTAAAAGGGAATGAATTAAAAATAACTTTGTGTCAATAACATTTTTTGTTAAACAATAAATGTTGAACTATACATCCTTGTTAGTTTGATGTTTGGGAGAGGAATCATAGAATGTTACATGCATTTTCCTACAGTAAAATAATGCTGCAATTTCTTTATTAAATCAGAGGTAAACACATTCTTTACGTTTGACAAAACTGACAAAAATAAACAAAAGAATAATGAACTTGTTACATAATCTTTTAGCACGCAGCTACAGTAGCCCTTAATAGAATACATCCCAGTTGTATCAGACGAAGACCAGGACTAAAAAAGCCTTTTCCGAGGTACAGAATGTATGCATCCGTTTCAGAGGCGTGTTGTCATGGTAATCTAAACATAATCACATCTCCATAGGTATAAAACTCTAACGGACCATTGACAATAACATGATGTACATTCTACATGACGTTGGGATCCCCTTCAGCCCATCATTGGGCTGGTCTTTCAAAGACTAAATGAATGACATAAAATATCAAACTGAATCAAATCAAAGACAATACACAATATCAACCAAATAAAATGACCTTTACTTAATTTTTACAGAGTTACACTTCTAACTAGCACTGATATACTTGTTGTAATTACAATGGACATGATCTACATTCACTTCTAATCAAGATGGTTCTAAAAACAATTGTGAATATATTTCTCTAACATTGTGATTGAAGACTATACTCCAGTCCAAGTCAACTAGTAGTCAACAGTATGAATATAATCTCTACCCGGCACAGCTAGAAGAGGACTGGCCACCCCTCAGAGCCTGGTTCCTCTCTAGGTTTCTTCCTAGGTTCCTGCCTCTCTAGGGAGTTTGTTCTAGCCACTGTGACTCTACATCTGCATTTCCTGCTGTTTGGGGATTAGGCTGGGTTTGTGTATACTTATCTGCTGATGTAAAAAGGGATTTATTAATAACATTTGATTGATTGTGTATGTATGGTATAACTCCTCCTTCCTGTACTGCAGGTATCTGTCAGTCTACAGTATGTATGGTATAACTCCTCCTTCCTTCCTATACTGCAGGTATCTGTCAGTCTACAGTATGTATGGTATAACTCCTCCTTCCTTCCTATACTGCAGGTATCTGTCAGTCTACAGTATGTATGGTATAACTCCTCCTTCCTTCCTGTACTGCAGGTATCTGTCAGTCTACAGTATGTATGGTATAACTCCTCCTTCCTTCCTGTACTGCAGGTATCTGTCAGTCTACAGTATGTATGGTATAACTCCTCCTTCCTTCCTATACGGCAGGTATCTGTCAGTCTACAGTATGTATGGAATAACTCCTCCTTCCTTCCTATACTGCAGGTATCTGTCAGTCTACAGTATGTATGGTATATCTCCTTCCTTCCTATACTGCAGGTATCTGTCAGTCTACAGTATGTATGGTATATTTCCTTCCTTCCTATACTGCAGGTATCTGTCAGTCTACAGTATGTATGGTATAACTCCTCCTTCCTTCCTATACTGCAGGTATCTGTCAGTCTACAGTATGTATGGTATAACTCCTCCTTCCTTCCTATACTGCAGGTATCTGTCAGTCTACAGTATGTATGGTATATCTCCTTCCTTCCTATACTGCAGGTATCTGTCAGTCTACAGTATGTATGGTATATCTCCTTCCTTCCTATACTGCAGGTATCTGTCAGTCTACAGTATGTATGGTATATCTCCTTCCTTCCTATACTGCAGGTATCTGTCAGTCTATAGTATGTATGGTATAACTCCTCCTTCCTTCCTTCCTATACTGCAGGTACCTGTCATTCAGTGATGTCCACTCAAACACTACTCTTGCTACAAGGCCTTGATGAAGGTGTTTCCTGTAGCGACATGTGTTCCTGCATTGATATGCCAATATAATATAGGCTTTTATCTGCAACTATCTGGTAAGTGTTCCGTGGTATCTTTTGGATGGTCAGTATCCTAGTTTAGTCTAATATGTTTCTAGTTTTTTATGATTGTGAAAGGTGGTACTTTTTTATTAATAGTTTTTTCCTTCAACAAACCAATCAAGATAAGTGAAAGGTAAAAAGTACCCAATCAGCTGTGCGATGATGAAATTGTATTGGAATTGCGAGATCAGCCATTTTTTTCACAAGTACTTGGTTGAAGTGACCGGCTTCTGGCTTTTTGATTTAAAAAAAAAAATTAATGCTTGGTGAAATATTTCTGGTTGCCATGTCTGAAATCTTTGATTGGCCAATTATAAGTTTGAGTCAAGAAGAATCATGATATCGTTCTCCACTTTATTTCATGTTGAATGCATTTTTCAAGCTCTTCAGTGCATCATCAGTTGTTATTGCCTTCCAGTCCTCTGGGATATCAGCAGGAAGTGCATGTGTGTCTTTAGCAATTGTCTCATTGAATGTGTCCATCACATACTTCCAGTAGTCTGAAGCCTTGATGCTGGGATCTCCAGTTATGGTCCAGTCAGGGTAATATGTCTGGTAGTCCTTGTATGGGTGAGGTTTGTCTCCTGTCAGGTTTGTGTTGAATGTTCTGTCACTAATGACAGAGGATGAACATATGTCAGTTCTTAACACAGTTGTCTTTAAATTCATCCAACCCCTGACACCTTGTGGACGGTGAATGGAGGTGAAGTGTTTGTCATGCTCCTTACTTCCTGCTTCACAGGGTGCACAGCAGAATGGACATTGCTTGCCACATCCAAACATACTGGTGAACATCTTGTCCCGAGGGTTAAATGGCAGAGATTTGAGTCTCTCTTTGATGTCTTCTTCCTTCTCATATTTAGCTGCCAGTGATTGTTCCATTTTTCCCACAAACCCTGTAAGGTCGTCAGCAAACTGTTCTGTGTTAGCAGAGTAGTTCAGAGTCATGATGGAATCCAGAGCATCCTTTGGAAAAACAAGCTTTTCTTCAAGGGCACAGCACATATTCTGAATGAATGTCTTGATATATTTTACAGTGTGGGTTGTGTTTCTAATCTTTGAAATTGCCGCAGTGATGATCTTGACTATCTCTGAAACATGTTTATTCTCCAATTTCTCTAGTCTGTTGTCCTTTGAGAGTTGTTGAACAATGTGGTCAAACAGCCAGTCCTTCACAAAACGTTCATATCGGTTTATGTATTCTCTATATTTCTCATATTCTCCATCAGTCAGGAGTTGTTTCAAAATGGAGAACTGGAAAGCTCCTCGGGTGCTGTAATCCTCTGACCCTTTACCTGTCTTCACTTCATCAATCACATCAGGACATATCATTTTGGTCACATAGTCCTTTACAGCTGGCTCTAAACAGAGCTTTGAGAACTCTTCAGCTTTATTTAGGCACTGGTCTCGGTTATGAAATAAGTCTATGAAGAGTGTAAGGTACTTGTTCTTAGACTGTTCCAGACACTTCCTTGGGTCATTGAATGCAATGAAATCATCATGTTTCTTCTGAAATGTTCTTGCTGCTATGCCACAGATGTGCAGCTTCAGTTTAACCTCACATTCCTCAGGAACTTTACATTTCTTGTTTTGTTGAGATGTTTCATCAATTATTTCAAGCAGCTCTTTGATGAAAGTATCATGGTAATCTGTTTTGTTTTTCACCTTCTGGGTTATAAACTCCTGACACCTTTTTATGATGTTGTCACACAACTCTTGCAGTTTCATCCTGAGAGGGTCTCTATTCAAGCGCGTCACAAAGCTTTTAGTCTTCGGCCACCAATCCCCTGACTCTACAACAAAGGGTGTCTTCCCACAATCAACCAAGCTGTTTCCAATCAACATACTATTGACATAACCCGACCTCATAGATAAATGGTCATGTAAAATGCTGAAGGCATCCTGAGCAACATGTCTTCTTGGGAGTCCTCTGAATTTAATCTCAGACAGAGTTTTCTTCCACATTCTTTCAAACTCTTCTCTGAGGGCCTCATCCGATAGGACAGATTTGTTATTTTTACAGGTTTGAAGCAAAGCCAGCACTTTTCTGTCTAGTGTACTTGCTTGTGAGCACTTGATGTCATCCAGTTCTGTCATTCCCTCTTTGATCTCAACAGCTCCTTGCAGTTTGTTCTTCACTGTGTTTTCTGTCTCTCGTCTCAGTGTTTTGGCACTGGACACAAAGTCCTCCCTGTATTTTTCCACCAGATTGACATGACCATCTTGTTTTTCAAAGTATTTCACTAGATTGCCTTGGATTTTCTTTTCTCCCCCTGAAATCTTCTCAGATGCTTCTATCATCAAGTCCTGTAGCACATCTCTTACGGACCTCTGGGGATGTTGATCTGTCATGCCAATATTGGATATTTTAGTTTCAACACTCACCATCCATGTATACATCTCTTTCTGGAAGGCCCATTCCAAACCATTGTATTCAGAGCATAATCTGGAGTATGCATCTGCAACCAAGCTGTTTCTGAAACTAAAGATGAATTTCTCAAATGTCACTGCCTCCCACAAGCTTTGTGTCCACTTCAGGAAATGTGTCAAGTCATCATTTCTCTGGTGTTTTCTGAAATCTTTAATTAAGGTCTTCTTGAAGCTGTACACCGCCTCACTGTAGCCTGCATTGACTGGAGCCATCGGGGGAGTCCCATGCCAGAGTCCTGGGATGTAGCAGCTGCTTGTGTCTGGATCATACTCCATCACATCAGTGAACTTGGTGATATTCTCCTTCTTCTCCATTCTGGCTGCTGCCTGGGTCATTTCATTCAACTGTTCCAACAACTTCTTCCTGTCTCTCATGTTGTTGTCATGAGCAGACATGTCTGACACATTCTGGTGCACAAAATGACATACTGGCTTCTTCCCCACTTCTTTCATCCTGATAAAAGCATGAACAGCAATCTGCAGAATGTCTTTCATCTCTGTGGAGTTCTCCATGGCGATGTTGATGATAGTGACATCACTGAGTCCTATCACCAGTGTGGCCAGTTCATTGTCATGTTCATGGCTGTCATCTAGTTGAGCCAACTCTGGTGATTTCAACCCCTCTGTGTCGATCACCATGATGAAGTCACATTTCAGCTCCTCCTTGAGTTCTTTGTTGACTTTAATCAGTAGCATGAAGGCCCCTCTAGTGCATCTTCCACTGCTGACAGTAAACTGAACCCCAAACATGGTGTTGAGGAGAGTGGACTTCCCTGTGCTTTGGACCCCCAAAACTGTCACAACCCGGACCTTGCTGTTGGATTGGACAAGAGTATGAAGCTGAGTCAGAACAGCTGATATCCACTTCAGAGGGATATTTGATGCATCTCCATCCACAAGCTCAATGGGGAAACCATCCAACAGCATCTGAGCACACAATCCAGGGAGATTCTCCATCTGTTTCCGATGTTGGCTACTTTCAGGAAGGGAGCAGGAAGCTTCATATAACTGTCCCAACTCACGCAGGAAGTGTTCAAGACCCAAGGAACAGTCAGATAATTGCTTATCCAAATCTTTAATGTCATCTTTTTTCTCCTGAGAATTTTGGCAAAGATCTTTGTACCGGTCCCTCAAAGCATACAGGTTCTGACGTGACAGATTGTCCAGATTTATCCGCATCCATTTGAGGAAATAGGAACGCTCCGCTCCTGAACCTGACAATCCTGAAATGAATCTTGTCATGGCATCTGGCATGTCAAATGTATGTTGCCTCTCTCTCAGCTCTTTCTCCTTTTTCTTCAGAGAGCTCTTGTAGTGTTCAATTTCTTGATCCCCTGCATTTCTCAGCCTACATCTCTCTTTCTCCAAATGGGAAAGCTCTTTCCAGATTTGACCTTGTAAAGGTAGCTTTTCATTTTTGAATTTGATTGGGTCTGTGATGTTCCTGGTGATGTCATCTGCCATCTTCCTGGCACTCTGACACTCATCACAGTCTTCATCAACCAGAATCCCCATCTGTTGAGCCATGTCAGCCATGTTCTCAATTGTCAGTCGGTTTGGACATTTTTTGATGATGTCACCCACAGAGGACTGCAGGATTTTGACAAATTCTGCATCATTCTGTTTATTTTTCACAATCACGTTTTTTTCATTGATACCGCAGTTTCTGATAAGTTTTTTCAATATGTCTACTCTGAACATTTTTCTTTGAGAGTTGACAACCAGAAATAACTCTGCCTTAGTTTTTTTGCTTTTCAAGATCTTGAAGAAATCTGCCTCTAAGTCATCAGTGAAAATGTAAACTGCCGCTGATGTTTGACACAGAAAGGAGAACTGTTTTTCAAATGACCTGATATCTCCTCTGAGATTGGCAACAGCCACAGGCTCTGTCAAAATGTCTATGTTTCTGTTCCCACATGGAAGGTACCAAATTATTTCAACGAGGCCATCTGAGATTTGTCGAGATGCATCTCCACATTCCATATCACAATGAACAAATGTGTCATGGTACTGTTGAGGGTTACTTAGCAACTTGTTCAAGATCTGAGACTTGGACAAGCTGATCTCTCCTAACTTAACAAATGACACCATAGGAACATCAGAGAGTACTATTCTCTCTTCTACAAAAGCCATTGTGGCTGTTTGTGAAGACGATCTAAACTTCTTCACTATATCCCTCAAAGCCCACAGCATCAAAGTGCTTTGTTTTGTGTCACAGTTGGGCAGCAGAAGAGGAACAGCAAACTGACACATGGACATTTTCTGGACCATCTCCTGCTGCAGGAAACCATCTGAACACAGAAACAGGGCAGTTATCAGGTCCAGTGGATTAATGACATCGCTCCTATCAGAGTCAGTGTCCAGGTTGTCTACATCATAATAGGAAACCTCCTGGTCAGTGGTCAGACATTTCACACTCCTAGCATTCACATTTGCCATCATTAACTTCTTCAGGAAGGCCCCTGGAAGTGACTGCATAGTGGTAAGGGGTTCATCTGATGTAGTATCAGCATTTATCTCAAGGACAGAACTTAACGTCAGCTTGTTTTCATAATGATCTTCCAGTCCAGCCTTTGACAACAGCTCCCTGAGACAGAGTCCTGCAAGTAGAAATGAAAAGATAACCATGATTACAAATCCTCTTCAACGTGTAGCACAAAACCACACGAACAGGTGTTTTACACTGTACTTTGGATTAAGTTAAAGCAAGCAGAGGAAGATCAACTCTGTGACACAACAACTCACAGAAATGGAAGCGAGCATTTAAAGGTGAATTCAGATATTATCAGAAAATCCATCGAGCTCCTAAACTCCAAAGGGAAGTAGTTATTGAAGAACCACGTTAATGAATCAAGTTAAGGTGACTGTATCAATTAGAAACATTCAATTTTGCGTTTCAGAGATCTGCATACCCCCAAAATATACAGCTGGATCCAGGATTCTTACAGGGTTTCAAGTTCAATGTCTCTAGTTTTTTATTTTAACTAGGCAAGTCAGTTAAGGAGAAATCCTTATTGTCAATGATGGCCTAGGAACAGTGGGTTAACTGCCTTGTTCAGGGGCAGAATTACAGATTTTTACCATGTCAGCTTGGGGATTCAATCTAGGAACATTTCAGTTATAAGTCCAATGCTCTAACCACTAGGCTACCTGTCTTGGGGGGATGTGACACCATTCTTAGATAAGAAATATAATCATTTGGTGTTTTGTTAATGGTGGTGGAAAATGCTGTTTCAGGCAGGGCTCCAGAATTTCCCATCAGCTGAGTTGAGATCTGGTGACAGAGACAGCCATGGCATATGGTTTACATCACTTCCACACTCAAACCATTCAGTGATCACTTATACCCTGTGGGTGGGGGCATTGCCATCCTATGGGGGCATAGCCTTGGTAGCCAGAATAATAGAATAAATAATGGCCTGCCTAGCATTTTATATGACCTTAAACATGAACGGATGTTAATTGCTTAATTAACTCAGAAACCACATGTACATTTAAGTCATTGATCAGACGTGAAGTGTAAGGGCAATGAAAGGAACTGGTATGAGGAGCTTTAAAGTAACTGTCCAGTGAAAATCTGACTTTTAAAAGTTCATATTCTAAAACCTTGGGGGACAACAGGAGGGTTCTGGGTGTTCTGAGCAGCTCCACTCCGGTGTAGAATGTATGTTTTTGAATCTCAATAGTGTTTCCATTATTTTGGAAGTTACATGTATGTTCCCGCATTACATCTTAATGTAAATGTTTTTTTAAGCACTTACGTTTTCCCTCCCAAAAATTGTAATTATGTCCCTAATATGGTAATTCATTATAGGTCATATTTAATAGGAAACATATTTAATAGAAAAAGTTATTTTAATTAAAGCTGTAATCCACAATAGGTGAAAAAAACCTTAAAGGGGTCCATCCTTTTTATTAACAATTAACAATGGGGACTGATGGATTCTGTTAAAATGTAACATGTTTCAAATTAAACTGTAGTTTGTTTGTATCCTGTGTAGTGTACGACTACTGTGAGTATAAATGGAGTTTAGGACCTGAAACTGTGTGTATGCTAAGTGAGAAAAGTTGACCTAATCAGATAAGAGGAAATTTCCTAGGATCAGAGAGCAGGGTCAGGCCCAGAACAATGAAGATGGACTGGTTGTGATTCTGATCTAGTTAAACAAAGAGAGGAGCATGGACATTCCACAGGGGAAAGGAGGGAAACTCATTGGGGTCATAAAAGGTATAGCGGGGGAGGTGACACCTACAAGGGAAGAGTATAAAATGTGTTGTGAACTTTCTTTTTTTTGTTTTACTTCTCTCAGATATAACATCAAAAACAGTACAAACCCAAACCCTCATTCTCTTCTCCCTCCACTCCCTCCCTCCCTACCAACCAACAACCCTCCACTCCTTCCCTCCCTCCCTCCAAACCAACCACCCACCAAGGCATGTTACGTCCGTCGTCGGAAGGACACCAAGGTGCAGCATGGTAGGCGTACATTATACTTTTATTTTCAATGACACCAAAAAACAACAAAATGCAAAACGAACGTAAAGCTATACGCAGCGCAGAAAGCAACTACACACAAGCAAGATCCCACAACTGAAGATGGGAAAAAGGGCTGCCTAAATATGATCCCCAATCAGAGACAACGATAAACAGCAGCCTCTGATTGGGAACCATACTAAGCCAACAAAGAAATAGATAAACTAGAATGCCCACCCAAATCACACCCTGACCTAACCAAATAGAGAAATAAACAGGCTCTCTAAGGTCAGGACGTAACAAGGCACCTATAAAAGAAATAGGAAAGAAAAACAGAAACAAACAGTAATAGAATCAAAAACAATGGGAAAAAAGTTATATAAAATGTCTTATCGGCACAAATGGCCACAAGAACAGACATGCTTACCAAACTATGCAAGTTACACCAAGTAGAAGATAGGCTCTCCATGTATTGTATTAATGGGGACCAGGTTAAGTCAAACTTTTGTCGGGACCCAACACAGTGTACCTAACCTTCTCCAGAGGCAGAGATGACATCACCTCCTTAAACCTCTGCATAAAGGAGGGCGGCTTTGCAGACTACCATGCATAGCATTCTGGTTTAAAGGAAGTACCCCAAAAACGGCAGTGACCGGTTTGGGGCTAACCGTTGTATTACACATATGTGAGAATGCCTCATAAAATGGGGTCCCAGAGGCCACTCAAAGATCGGCATGACCAAAACACGTGTCCCATAGTCGCTGGACTCTGGTGGCATCACAAACACTTGGGGTCAACATTTGGGTATATTTTTTTGTATATATTTTTGTAATAGAGATGGTCCAAAACCTTAAACTGAATAAGCCTTAAATGCAAATGCGCTACACTAAATGCTAATAGTATTAGTTAAAACTCAAACGTTCATTAAAATACACATGCAGGGTATTGAATTAAAGCTACACTCGTTGTGAATCCAGGCAACAAGTCAGATTTTTAAAATGCTTTTTCGGGCAAAGCATGAGAAGCTATTATCTGATAGCATGTAACACCACAAAAGACCTGCAGGGACGTAAACAAAATAATTAGCATATTCGGCGCTACACAAACCGCACATTAAAATATAAAACATTCATTACCTTTGACCATCTTCTTTGTTGGCACTCCTAGATGTCCCATAATCACTATTGGGTCTTTTTTTATTAAATCGGTCCATATATAGCCTAGATATCGTTCTATGTAGACTGTGTGATAAATGCAAAAAATAGCGTTTCATAACGTAACGTCATTTTTTAAAATTCAAAAAGTCGACGATAAACTTTCACAAAACACTTCAAATACTTTTGTAATGCAACTTTAGGTATTAGTAAACGTTAATAAGTGATCAAATTAATCACGAGACGAAGTGTTTTCTATAGGGATCCATCTTGAAATAATGTCCGTCTATTTCTCAACAAAATATCCGGTCGGAGACCGGAAGAAATGGGCTGTCTCTGTTCGTTTGACCAAGAAACAAATCCTAGGCAAATGACAAGACTGTTGACATCGTGTGGAAGCTGTAGGTACTGCAACCTCAGCCATATTTAATGTATTTCGCCCATAACAATGGGTTGAAGCGGCGGATGGATATATTTTTCCACTTTCAGTGATCAGATTTTCCTGCACTTTTCAATGAAACGCACGTTATGTTAAAGCCACAGCCGTGATTTAACCAGTTTTATAAACGTCTGAGTGTTTTCTATCCACACATACTAATCATATGCATATACTATATTCCTGGCATGAGTAGCAGGGCGCTGAAATGTTGCGAGATTTTTAACAGAATGTTCGAAAAAGTAGGGGTAAGCTTAACAGGATAAGGGAGGTAGGGCAATAAATAGTCTATGGTGGTTAGGTAATTATAATATAGCAATTCAACACTGGAATGCAGAAGATGAATGTGCAAGTAGCGATACTGGGGTGTAAAGGAGCAAGATAAATAAAAAAAATACAGTATGGGGGTGAGGTAGTTGGATGGGCAGTTTACAGATGGGCTTATGTACAGGTGCAGTGATATGTGAGCTGCTCTGACAGCTGGTGCTTAAAGCTAGTGAGGGAGATATGAGTCTCCAGCTTCAGTGATTTTTGCAGTTCATTCCAGTCATTGGCAGCAGAGAACTGGAAGGAAAGGCAGGCAAAGGTGGAATTGGCTTTGGGGGTGACCAGTGAGATATACCTGCTGGAGCGCGTGCTACGGGTGGGTGCTGCTATGGTGACCAGTGAGCTGAGATAAGGCGGGGCTTTTACCTAGCAGAGATTTGTAGATCACCTGGAGCCAGTGGGTTTGGCGACGAGTAGGAAGCGAGGGCCAGCCAACAAGAGTGTACAGGTCACAGTGGTGGGTAGTACAGTGGGGCAAAAAAGTATTTAGTCAGCGACCAATTGTTCAAGTTCTCCCACTTAAAAAGATGAGAGGCCTGTAATGTTCATCATAGGTACACTTCAACTATGACAGACAAAATAAGAAAAACAAATCCAGAAAATCACATTGTAGGATTTTAATGAATTTATTTGCAAATTATGGTGGAAAATAATTACAGGCCTCTCCCATCTTTTTAAGTGGGAGAACGTGCACAATTGGTGGCTGACAAAATACTTTTTGCCCCACTGTATATGGGGCTTTGGTGACAAAACGGATGGCACTGTGATGGACTGCATCCAATTTGTTGAGTAGAGTGTTGGAGGCTATTTTATAAATGATATCGCCGGTCGAGGACCGGTAGGATGGTCAGTTTTACAAGGGTATGTTTGGCAGCATGAGATAAGGATGCTTTGTTGCGAAATAGGAAGCCGATTCTAGATTTAATTTTGGATTGAGATGCTTAATGTGAGTCTGGATGGAGAGTTTACAGTCTAGCCAGACACCTAGGTATTTGTAATTGTCCACATATTCTAAGTCAGAACCATCCAGAGTAGTGATGCTGGATGTGCGGGCAGGTGCGGGCAGTGATCGGATGAAGAGAATTCATTTAGTTTTACTTGCTTTTAAGAGCAGTTGGAGGCCACGGAGGAGAGTTGTACGGCATTGAAGCTCGTCTGGAGGTTAGTTAACACAGTGTCCAAAGAAGGGCCAGAAGTATACAGAATGGTGTTGTCTGCATAGAGGTGGATAAGAGAATCACAAGCAGCAAGAGTGACATCATTGATCTATACAGAGAAGAGAGTTGGCCTGAGACTTTAACCCTGTAGTACCCCTTAAGAGACTGCCAGAGGTCCAGACAAAAGGCCATCCAATTTGACACATTGAACTCTATCAGAGAAGTACTTGGTAAACCGGGCGAGGCAATCATTTCAGAAACCAGGCTGTTGAGTCTGCCAATAAGAATGTGGTGACTGACAGAGTCGAAAGCCTTGGCCAGGTCTATGAATACGGCTGCACAGTAATGTCTCTTATCGATGGCGGCTATGATATCCAGATTGCATATTGGAGAAGGTACGGTGGGATTCGAAATGGTCGGTAATCTGTTTGTTAACTTGGCTTTCAAGACCTTAGAAAGGCAGGGTAGGATAGATATAAGTCTGTAGCAGTTAGGGTCTAGAGTCTCTCCCCTTTGAAGAGGGGGATGACCCCAGCAGCTTTCAATCTTTGGGAATCTCAGATGATACAAAGTGAGTTTGAACAGGCTAGCAATAGGGGTTGCAACAATTTCGGCAGATAATTTTAAGAAGAGAGGGTCCAGATTGTCTAGCCCGGCTGATTTGAAGCGGTCCAGATTTTGCAGCTCTTTCAGAACATCAGCTACCTGGATTTGGGCGAAGGAGAAATGGGGGAGGCTTTATCTGTCTTGCTTTTCTGTACCTCCTCCTGTAGCTGGCTAACCTGCTCCTGCATTGCTTGCATTGACTGCTGTTGATTCAACATGAAGCCCTGTATTATGGTTCAAAGCGCTGCCATGCCATCAGGAGTGCTAGTGCTGTGAGGGGGTTTCATTTATTCAGTAATCACTTGTTTCCTGTGGATGGGGCATTTTCATCCAGTGGGGTAGAACCTTGGTGGCCAAAATAATGGCCTGCCTAGCATTTTTATACATGACCTTAAGCATGAAGGGATGTTAATTACCTAATTAACTTAAGAACCACACCTGTGTGGAAGCACATGCTTTCAATATATTTTGTGTACCTCATTTACTCAAGTGATTCCATTATTTTGGCAGTTACCTGTTGTTTCCCGCATGATGTCTTATTGTAATAATGTGGGGAAAAATCGGATTATTATCAATTACTTATCAGCAGCTCTTATATGTTGTCCACCACATGCAAAACATACGTAAACCGTTTTAATCGTTTGTCAATGCTTATTCAGATTTCTTTTTAGAACAAAGTTTGACCAAATCCGATGTCATTGAAAGTCAAGTGTCATGGTACCTTGGGTTGTTGCTCCTGAGGACCCCTCCTTCCTTGGTTTAGACTGTCTGGCTTTTGGCACTGGCTCTTTCACTTCCATTTCCTATGAAAAGTTTAATTCAAAGCTTAACATGTTTAGTATATTATGACATTGAGTCTAGAATTCTGGTCTTTTGGCGATGAAGCACAATAGCTTCCATTTAGAATAATGGCACATTAATACCTAGTCTGGCATGCCTAGTTGGGGCTGAATTCATACGAAGGCTGTAGTTGTGATGCCTATCACACTGATATTGTCAATGTTACATCAGGATAGGCAATATGTTTGGAAAAAGGAAAGTGACTATACATTTAACATGAATTTGTTGTGTATCTTCCCTTTTTAACACAGGTAATCAATCATATTTTAAGGTCCAGTATACCCCTGTTAAAGCGGCAGCCATAACATTGCCAAACCGTCCACAAGAGACGATTCCATTTTTTCTCAGTAAACCTCTAAAAAAGATAAAGATCTCACCCACTACACTTCATTAGAGCAAGATCACACAATGTAATAGAACAACAAAAGTGGGTGGCTGCTATCTTGCATATTATGGAAGTACATTTTTTCAGAGTAGCCAACTCAGCCTCCTTTTGGTTAGCTAATAGCCAATGATCAAGCAACATTACGGACTAAATGTAAATTCCTGTTGCTGCAGGATTATTTTGCTGTGGCATTATTGGACAAATTAAGATGCTACATCTGTACACAACATGCTGAAATTCAACCTTATTCAACCTTAAACAGAGACATTTAGCTTTGAGCTTGAAATGAAACATATCATATTACAGGAACATGATCAGCATGACCACTGAGGACAGAAATCATGTAAATGTGTCTATTACCCTATATGCCTCATCCTTCTTGACAACGCGTTCACCTAACACCTCAGATGGGCCTGGAATTAAGGGAGAGATATAGTACTTTAATAAGGTCAGAATCTCAGAAGCAGAAGGGAGATGCAGTAAGATCAGATACAGTAAAAATATGTGTATTAGTATGAAATGTATAATCCACCTCTGTTATATCACCCACACACCCAGTTAAACATATACTCGTGGAGACTACAATTATATAATGAATATACAGTGGGGCAAAAAAGTATTTAGTCAGCCACCAATTGTGCAAGTTCTCCCACTTAAAAAGATGAGAGAGGCCTGTAATTTTCATCATAGGTACACTTCAACTATGACAGACAAAATGAGAAAAAAAATCCAGAAAATCACATTGTAGGATTTTAATTAATTTATTTGCAAATTTTGGTGGAAAATAAGTATTTGGTCAACAACAAAAGTTTCTCAACACTTTGTTATATACCGTTTGTTGGCAATGACAGAGGTCAAATGTTTTCTGTAAGTCTTCACAAGGTTTTGGCACATTCCTCCATGCAGATCTTCTCTAGAGCAGTGATGTTTTGGGGATGTTCCTGGGCAACATGGACTTTCAACTCCCTCCAAAGATTTTCTATGGGGTTGAGATCTGGAGACTGGAAAGGCCACTCCAGGACCTTGAAATGCTTCTTACGAAGCCACTCCTTCGTTGCCCGGGCGGTGTGTTTGGGATCATTGTCATGCTGAAAGACCCAGCCACGTTTCATCTTCAATGCCCTTGCTGATGGAAGGAGGTTTTCACTCAAAATCTCACAATACATGGCCCCATTCATTCTTTCCTTTACACGGATCAGTCGTCCTGGTCCCTTTGCAGAAAAACAGCCCCAAAGTATGATGTTTCCACCCCCATGCTTCACAGTAGGTATGGTGTTCTTTGGATGAAACTCAGCATTCTTTGTCCTCCAAACACGAAGAGTTGAGTTTTTAACCAAAACGTTATATTTTGGTTTCATCTGACCATATGACATTCTCCCAATCTTCTTCTGGATCATCCAAATGCTCTCTAGCAAACTTCAGACGGGCCTGGACATGTACTGGCTTAAGCAGGGGGACACGTCTGGCACTGCAGGATTTGAGTCCCTGGCGGTGTAGTGTATTACTGATGGTAGGCTTTGTTACTTTGGTCCCAGCTCTCTGCAGGTCATTCACTAGGTCCCCCCATGTGGTTCTGGGATTTTTGCTCACTGTTCTTGTGATCATTTTAACCCCACGGGGGGAGATCTTGCATGGAGCCCCAGATCGAGGGAGATTATCAGTGGGCTTGTATGTCTTCCATTTCCTAATAATTGCTCCCACAGTTGATTTCTTCAAACCAAGCTGCTTACCTATTGCAGATTCAGTCTTCCCAGCCTGGTGCAGGTCTACAATTTTGTTTCTGGTGTCCTTTGACAGCTCTTTGGTCTTGGCCATAGTGGAGTTTGGAGTGTGACTGTTTGAGGTTGTGGACAGGTGTCTTTTATACTGATAACAAGTTCAAACAAGTGCCATTAATACAGGCAATGAGTGGAGGACAGAGGGGCCTCTTAAAGAAGAAGTTACAGGTCTGTGAGAGCCAGAAATCTTGCTTGTTTGTAAGTGACCAAATACGTATTTTCCACCATAATTTGCAAATAAATTAATAAAAAATACTACAATGTGATTTTCTGGAGAGAAAAAAACGTATCCTTTTGTCTGTCATAGTTGAAGTGTACCTATGATGAAAATTACAGGCCTCTCTAATATTTTTAAGTGGGAGAACTTGCACAATTGGTGGCTGACTAAATACTTTTTTGCCCCACTGTACAAGTTTGGTATATTTCCATTACATGTGTCAACTTGAATATTTTTCAGAGTTTTGACATTTAAAATGTACATTTAAGTCATTGATCAGACGTGAAGTGTAAGGGCAATGAAAGGAACTGGTATGAGGAGCTTTAAAGTAACTGTCCAGTGAAAATCTGACTTTTAAAAGTTCATATTCTAAAACCTTGGGGGACAACAGGAGGGTTCTGGGTGTTCTGAGCAGCTCCACTCCGGTGTAGAATGTATGTTTTTGAATCTCAATAGTGTTTCCATTATTTTGGAAGTTACATGTATGTTCCCGCATTACATCTTAATGTAATCATGTGAAAAAAACAGCAGATAATTGTTTTATTTAATACTTAGTTTCCCCTCCAAAAATGTTTAATTATGTCCCTCATTTTGTAATTAATTACAGGTCGTATTTCATAGAAAACTGGAAACACTGGAAAGTACTTTGAAGCTGTAATCCGCAATAGGTGAAAACCCCTTAAAGACCCTTTTAATAACACATTTTTAGGCAGCTACAAAATAAATATGGAAGAGTAATGTAAAATGCACTGAAGAGTAAGTCGCCAAACATAGTAATAAATCCTTACACTGAAAATGCTGCAACCTTTTCCCGGCCAACTTCCCAGGGAAGGGAGGCACTTGTGTAGTCGGGGTAACTGGATCTTCTTCTGGCAGAGGGTTCACAGCACAATGTTTATATTTATTTTATTTTTATTTCACCTTTATTTAACCAGGTAGGCTAGTTGAGAACAAGTTCTCATTTACGTCTGCAACATGGCCAAGATAAAGCACAGCAGTTCGACACATACAACAGCACATAGTCACACATGGAATAAACAAGCATACAGTCAATAATACAGTAGAAAAAAGAGAAGTCTATTTACAGTGAGTGCAAATGAGGTAAGTTAACCTCTTGCTTCTACCTGGCACGCAGGCGTCCCATCTAGAGCTCTGGAAATGCAAATGCGCTACACTAAATGCTAATAGTATTAGTTAAAACTCAAACGTTCATTAAAATACACATGCAGGGTATTGAATTAAAGCTACACTCGTTGTGAATCCAGGCAACAAGTCAGATTTTTAAAATGCTTTTCGGCGAAAGCATGAGAAGCTATTATCTGATAGCATGTAACACCACAAAAGACCTGCAGGGGACGTAAACAAAATAATTAGCATATTCGGCGCTACACAAACCGCACATTAAAATATAAAACATTCATTACCTTTGACCATCTTCTTTGTTGGCACTCCTAGATGTCCCATAATCACTATTGGGTCTTTTTTTTTATTAAATCGGTCCATATATAGCCTAGATATCGTTCTATGTAGACTGTGTGATAAATGCAAAAAAATAGCGTTTCATAACGTAACGTCATTTTTAAAATTCAAAAAGTCGACGATAAACTTTCACAAAACACTTCGAAATACTTTTGTAATGCAACTTTAGGTATTAGTAAACGTTAATAAGTGATCAAATTAATCACGAGACGAAGTGTTTTCTATAGGGATCCATCTTGAAATAATGTCCGTCTATTTCTCAACCAAAATATCCGGTCGGAGACCGGAAGAAATGGGCTGTCTCTTGTTCGTTTGACCAAGAAACAAATCCTAGGCAAATGACAAGACTGTTGACATCGTGTGGAAGCTGTAGGTACTGCAACCTCAGCCATATTTAATGTATTTCGCCCATAACAATGGGTTGAAGCGGCGGATGGATATATTTTTCCACTTTCAGTGATCAGATTTTCCTGCACTTTTCAATGAAACGCACGTTATGTTAAAGCCACAGCCGTGATTTAACCAGTTTTATAAACGTCTGAGTGTTTTCTATCCACACATACTAATCATATGCATATACTATATTCCTGGCATGAGTAGCAGGGCGCTGAAATGTTGCGAGATTTTTAACAGAATGTTCGAAAAAGTAGGGGGTAAGCTTAACAGGATAAGGGAGGTAGGGCAATAAATAGTCTATGGTGGTTAGGTAATTATAATATAGCAATTCAACACTGGAATGCAGAAGATGAATGTGCAAGTAGCGATACTGGGGTGTAAAGGAGCAAGATAAATAAAAAAAATACAGTATGGGGGTGAGGTAGTTGGATGGGCAGTTTACAGATGGGCTATGTACAGGTGCAGTGATATGTGAGCTGCTCTGACAGCTGGTGCTTAAAGCTAGTGAGGGAGATATGAGTCTCCAGCTTCAGTGATTTTTGCAGTTCATTCCAGTCATTGGCAGCAGAGAACTGGAAGGAAAGGCAGGCAAAGGTGGAATTGGCTTTGGGGGTGACCAGTGAGATATACCTGCTGGAGCGCGTGCTACGGGTGGGTGCTGCTATGGTGACCAGTGAGCTGAGATAAGGCGGGGCTTTTACCTAGCAGAGATTTGTAGATCACCTGGAGCCAGTGGGTTTGGCGACGAGTAGGAAGCGAGGGCCAGCCAACAAGAGTGTACAGGTCACAGTGGTGGGTAGTACAGTGGGGCAAAAAAGTATTTAGTCAGCGACCAATTGTTCAAGTTCTCCCACTTAAAAAGATGAGAGAGGCCTGTAATGTTCATCATAGGTACACTTCAACTATGACAGACAAAATAAGAAAAACAAATCCAGAAAATCACATTGTAGGATTTTTAATGAATTTATTTGCAAATTATGGTGGAAAATAATTACAGGCCTCTCCCATCTTTTTAAGTGGGAGAACGTGCACAATTGGTGGCTGACAAAATACTTTTTGCCCCACTGTATATGGGGCTTTGGTGACAAAACGGATGGCACTGTGATGGACTGCATCCAATTTGTTGAGTAGAGTGTTGGAGGCTATTTTATAAATGATATCGCCGAAGTCGAGGACCGGTAGGATGGTCAGTTTTACAAGGGTATGTTTGGCAGCATGAGATAAGGATGCTTTGTTGCGAAATAGGAAGCCGATTCTAGATTTAATTTTGGATTGGAGATGCTTAATGTGAGTCTGGATGGAGAGTTTACAGTCTAGCCAGACACCTAGGTATTTGTAATTGTCCACATATTCTAAGTCAGAACCATCCAGAGTAGTGATGCTGGATGTGCGGGCAGGTGCGGGCAGTGATCGGATGAAGAGAATTCATTTAGTTTTACTTGCTTTTAAGAGCAGTTGGAGGCCACGGGAGGAGAGTTGTACGGCATTGAAGCTCGTCTGGAGGTTAGTTAACACAGTGTCCAAAGAAGGGCCAGAAGTATACAGAATGGTGTTGTCTGCATAGAGGTGGATAAGAGAATCACAAGCAGCAAGAGTGACATCATTGATCTATACAGAGAAGAGAGTTGGCCTGAGACTTTAACCCTGTAGTACCCCTTAAGAGACTGCCAGAGGTCCAGACAAAAGGCCATCCAATTTGACACATTGAACTCTATCAGAGAAGTACTTGGTAAACCGGGCGAGGCAATCATTTCAGAAACCAGGCTGTTGAGTCTGCCAATAAGAATGTGGTGACTGACAGAGTCGAAAGCCTTGGCCAGGTCTATGAATACGGCTGCACAGTAATGTCTCTTATCGATGGCGGCTATGATATCCAGATTGCATATTGGAGAAGGTACGGTGGGATTCGAAATGGTCGGTAATCTGTTTGTTAACTTGGCTTTCGAAGACCTTAGAAAGGCAGGGTAGGATAGATATAAGTCTGTAGCAGTTAGGGTCTAGAGTCTCTCCCCCTTTGAAGAGGGGGATGACCCCAGCAGCTTTCCAATCTTTGGGAATCTCAGATGATACAAAAGTGAGTTTGAACAGGCTAGCAATAGGGGTTGCAACAATTTCGGCAGATAATTTTAAGAAGAGAGGGTCCAGATTGTCTAGCCCGGCTGATTTGAAGCGGTCCAGATTTTGCAGCTCTTTCAGAACATCAGCTACCTGGATTTGGGCGAAGGAGAAATGGGGGAGGCTTTATCTGTCTTGCTTTTCTGTACCTCCTCCTGTAGCTGGCTAACCTGCTCCTGCATTGCTTGCATTGACTGCTGTTGATTCAACATGAAGCCCTGTATTATGGTTCAAAGCGCTGCCATGCCATCAGGAGTGCTAGTGCTGTGAGGGGGTTTCATTTATTCAGTAATCACTTGTTTCCTGTGGATGGGGCATTTTCATCCAGTGGGGTAGAACCTTGGTGGCCAAAATAATGGCCTGCCTAGCATTTTTATACATGACCTTAAGCATGAAGGGATGTTAATTACCTAATTAACTTAAGAACCACACCTGTGTGGAAGCACATGCTTTCAATATATTTTGTGTACCTCATTTACTCAAGTGATTCCATTATTTTGGCAGTTACCTGTTGTTTCCCGCATGATGTCTTATTGTAATAATGTGGGGAAAAATCGGATTATTATCAATTACTTATCAGCAGCTCTTATATGTTGTCCACCACATGCAAAACATACGTAAACCGTTTTAATCGTTTGTCAATGCTTATTCAGATTTTTTTTTAGAACAAAGTTTGACTAAATCCGATGTCATTGAAAGTGAAGTGTCATGGTACCTTGGGTTGTTGCTCCTGAGGACCCCTCCTTCCTTGGTTTAGACTGTCTGGCTTTTGGCACTGGCTCTTTCACTTCCATTTCCTATGAAAAGTTTAATTCAAAGCTTAACATGTTTAGTATATTATGACATTGAATCTAGAATTCTGGTCTTTTGGCGATGAAGCACAATAGCTTCCATTTAGATTAATGGCACATTAATTGTTATGCAGGTGAATGAGGACCCAAAAGCGACTTGGCGAAAACAGAGTCTTTAATCCAGTAAAGTAAATCTACAATCATAAAGCATAATTCCACTCGTAATGACGAGAACAGACTGGAGACTCGATCATAACTGCAGGTTGCCTCGGGAAGGCACGTGAACGTAGCAGACTCAGACACCTGCTCACCACGCAGCATCTGAGGGAAACACGACACGACAGGGCGATACACAGACACAGCACGGTGAACAATAGACAAGGATCCGACAGGACAGGAATCGGAAAACAAGGGAAGAAATAGGGACTCTAATCAGGGGAAAAGATAGGGAACAGGTGTGGGAAGACTAAATGATTGATTAGGGGAATAGGAACAGCTGGGAGCAGGAACGGAACGATAGAGAGAAGAGAGAGAGGAAGGGAGAGAGAAAAGGGGAACGAACCTAAAAAGACCAGCAGGGGAAAACGAACAGAAGGAAAAGCAAAATGACAAGACAATATAAGACAAAACATGACAGTACCCCCACTCACCGAGCGCCTCCTGGCGCACTCGAGAGGAATCCTGGCGGCAACGGAGGAAATCATCAATAAGTGAACGGTCCAGCACGTCCCGAGACGGAACCCAACTCCTCTCCTCAGGACCGTAACCCTCCCAATCCACTAAGTATTGGTGACCCCGTCCCCGAGAACGCATGTCCATGATCCTACGTACCTTGTAAATAGGTGCGCTCTCGACAAGGACGGGAGGGGGAGGGAAGACGAACGGGGTGCGAAGAAAGCGCTTGACACAGGAGACATGGAAGACAGGATGGACGCGACGAAGATGTCGCGGAAGAAGCAGTCGCACAGCGACAGGATTGACGACCTGGGAGACACGGAACGGACCAATGAACCGGAGTCAACTTACGAAGCTGTCGTAAGAGGAAGGTTGCGAGTGGAAAGCCACACTCTCTGGCCGCAACAATACCTTGGACTCTTAATCCTACGTTTATTGGCGGCTCTCACAGTCTGTGCCCTGTAACGGCAAAGTGCAGACCTCACCCTCCTCCAGGTGCGCTCACAACGTTGGACAAACGCTTGAGCGGAGGGAACGCTGGACTCGGCAAGCTGGGATGAGAACAGAGGAGGCTGGTAACCCAGACTACTCTGAAACGGAGATAACCCGGTAGCAGACGAAGGAAGCGAGTTGTGAGCGTATTCTGCCCAGGGGAGCTGTTCTGCCCAAGACGCAGGGTTTCTGAAAGAAAGGCTGCGTAGTATGCGACCAATCGTCTGATTGGCCCTCTCTGCTTGACCGTTAGACTGGGGGTTGAAACCCGGAAGAGAGACTGACGGACGCACCAATCAAACGACAGAACTCCCTCCAAAACTGTGACGTGAATTGCGGGCCTCTGTCTGAAACGGCGTCTAACGGGAGGCCATGAATTCTGAACACATTCTCGATGATGATTTGTGCCGTCTCCTTAGCGGAAGGAAGTTTAGCGAGGGGAATGAAATGTGCCGCCTTAGAGAACCTATCGACAACCGTAAGAATCACAGTCTTCCCCGCAGACAAAGGCAGACCGGTAATGAAGTCTAGGGCGATGTGAGACCATGGTCGAGAAGGAATGGGGAGCGGTCTGAGATGACCGGCAGGAGAGGAGTTACCTGACTTAGTCTGCGCGCAGTCCGAACAAGCAGCCACGAAACGGCGCGTGTCACGCTCCTGAGTCGGCCACCAAAAGCACTGGCGAATAGACGCAAGAGTGCCTCGAACACCGGGATGACCAGCTAACTTGGCAGAGTGAGCCCACTGAAGAACAGCCAGACGAGTGGAAACAGGAACGAAAAGGAGGTTACTAGGACAAGCGCGCGGCGACGCAGTGTGCGTGAGTGCTTGCTTAACCTGTCTTTCAATTCCCCAGACTGTCAACCCGACAACACGCCCATAAGGAAGAATCCCCTCGGGATCAGTAGAAGCCACAGAAGAACTAAACAGACGGGATAAGGCATCAGGCTTGGTGTTCTTGCTACCCGGACGGTAAGAAATCACAAACTCGAAACGAGCGAAAAACAACGCCCACCGAGCTTGACGAGCATTAAGTCGTTTGGCAGAACGGATGTACTCAAGGTTCTTATGGTCTGTCCAAACGACAAAAAGGAACGGTCGCCCCCTCCAACCACTGTCGCCATTCGCCTAGGGCTAAGCGGATGGCGAGCAGTTCGCGATTACCCACATCATAGTTGCGTTCAGATGGCGACAGGCGATGAGAAAAATAAGCGCAAGGATGAACCTTATCGTCAGACTGGAAGCGCTGGGATAGAATGGCTCCCACGCCTACCTCTGAAGCGTCAACCTCGACAATGAATTGTCTAGTGACGTCAGGAGTAACGAGGATAGGAGCGGACGTAAAACGTTCTTTTAGAAGATCAAAAGCTCCTGGGCGGAACCGGACCACTTAAAACACGTCTTGACAGAAGTAAGAGCTGTGAGAGGGGCAGCAACTTGACCGAAATTACGAATGAAACGCCGATAGAAATTAGCGAAACCTAGAAAGCGCTGCAACTCGACACGTGACCTTGGAACGGGCCAATCACTGACAGCTTGGACCTTAGCGGAATCCATCTGAATGCCTTCAGCGGAAATAACGGAACCGAGAAAAGTAACGGAGGAGACATGAAAAGAGCACTTCTCAGCCTTCACGTAGAGACAATTCTCTAAAAGGCGCTGTAGAACACGTCAAACGTGCTGAACATGAATCTCGAGTGACGGTGAAAAAATCAGGATATCGTCAAGATAGACAAAAACAAAGATGTTCAGCATGTCTCTCAGAACATCATTAACTAATGCCTGAAAAACAGCTGGCGCATTGGCGAGACCAAACGGCAGAACCCGGTACTCAAAATGCCCTAACGGAGTGTTAAACGCGTTTTCCACTCGTCCCCCTCTCTGATGCGCACGAGATGGTAAGCGTTACGAAGGTCCAACTTAGTAAAGCACCTGGCTCCCTGCAGAATCTCGAAGGCTGATGACATAAGGGGGAAGCGGATAACGATTCTTAACCGTTATGTCATTCAGCCCTCGATAATCCACGCAGGGGCGCAGAGTACCGTCCTTTTTCTTAACAAAAAGAACCCCGCCCCGGCCGGAGAGGAAGAAGGCACTATGGTACCGGCGTCAAGAGACACAGATAAATAATCCTCGAGAGCCTTACGTTCGGGAGCCGACAGAGAGTATAGTCTACCCCGAGGAGGAGTGGTCCCCGGAAGGAGATCAATACTACAATCATACAACCGGTGAGGAGGAAGGGAGTTGGCTCGGGACCGACTGAAGACCGTGCGCAGATCATGATATTCCTCCGGCACTCCTGTCAAATCGCCAGGTTCCTCCTGAGAAGTGGGGACAGAAGAAATGGGAGGGATGGCAGACATTAAACACTTCACATGACAAGAAACGTTCCAGGATAGGATAGAATTACTAGACCAATTAATAGAAGGATTATGACATACTAGCCAGGGATGACCCAAAACAACAGGTGTAAAAGGTGAACGAAAAATCAAAAAAGAAATAGTCTCACTGTGGTTACCAGATACTGTGAGGGTTAAAGGTAGTGTCTCAAATCTGATACTGGGAAGATGACTACCATCTAAGGCGAACATGGGCGTAGGCTTGTCTAACTGTCTGAAAGGAATGTCATGTTTCCGAGCCCATGCTTCGTCCATGAAACAACCCTCAGCCCCAGAGTCTATCAAGGCACTGCATGTAGCACCCGAACCGGTCCAGCGTAGATGGACCGACATAGTAGTACAGGATCTAGATGGAGAGACCTGAGTAGTAGCGCTCACCAGTAGCCCTCCGCTTACTGATGAGCTCTGGCCTTTTACTGGACATGAATTGACAAAATGTCCATCAAATCCGCAATAGAGGCACAGGCGGTTGGTGATCCTCCGTTCCCTCTCCTTAGTCGAGATGCGAATACCTCCCAGCTGCATGGGCTCAGTCTCTGAGCCAGAGGAGGGAGATGGTTGCGATGCGGAGCAGGGAAACACCGTTGACGCGAGCTCTCTTCCACGAGCTTGGTGACGAAGATCTACCCGTCGTTCTATGCGGATGGCGAGAGCAATCAAAGAGTCCACACTGGATGGAACCTCCCGAGAGAGAATCTCGTCTTTGACCACTGCGTGGAGTCCCTCCAGAAAACGAGCGAGCAGCGCCGGCTCGTTCCAGTCACTAGAGGCAGCAAGAGTGCGAAACTCTATAGAGTAATCCGTTATGGATCGATCACCTTGGCATAGGGAAGCCAGGGCCCTAGAAGCCTCCCTACCAAAAACTGAACGGTCAAAAACCCGAATCATCTCCTCTTTAAAGTTCTGGTAATTGTTTGAACAATCAGCCCTTGCCTCCCAGATAGCTGTGCCCCACTCTCGAGCCCGGCCAGTAAGGAGTGAAATGACGTAAGCAACCCGAGCTCTCTCTCTAGAGTATGTGTTGGGTTGGAGAGAGAACACAATATCACACTGGGTGAGAAAGGAGCGGCACTCCGTGGGCTGCCCGGAGTAGCAAGGTGGGTTATTAACCCTAGGTTCCGGAGGCTCGGCAGGCCAGGAAGTAACAGGTGGCACGAGACAAAGACTCTGGAACTGTCCAGAGAGGTCGGAAACCTGAGCGGCCAGGTTCTCCACGGCATGGCGAGCAGCAGACAATTCCTGCTCGTGTCTGCCGAGCATGGCTCCTTGGATCTCGACGGCAGTGTTACGAGCGTCTGTAGTCGCTGGGTCCATTCTTTGGTCGGATCCTTCTGTTATGCAGGTGAATGAGGACCCAAAAGCGACTTGGCGAAAACAGAGTCTTTAATCCAGTAAAGTAAATCTACAATCATAAAGCATAATTCCACTCGTAATGACGAGAACAGACTGGAGACTCGATCATAACTGCAGGTTGCCTCGGGAAGGCACGTGAACGTAGCAGACTCAGACACCTGCTCACCACGCAGCATCTGAGGGAAACACGACACGACAGGGCGATACACAGACACAGCACGGTGAACAATAGACAAGGATCCGACAGGACAGGAACGGAAAACAAGGGAAGAAATAGGGACTCTAATCAGGGGAAAAGATAGGGAACAGGTGTGGGAAGACTAAATGATTGATTAGGGGAATAGGAACAGCTGGGAGCAGGAACGGAACGATAGAGAGAAGAGAGAGAGGAAGGGAGAGAGAAAAAGGGGAACGAACCTAAAAAGACCAGCAGGGGGAAAACGAACAGAAGGAAAAGCAAAATGACAAGACAATATAAGACAAAACATGACATTAATACCTAGTCTGGCATGCCTAGTCTGGGGCTGAATTCATACGAAGGCTGTAGTTGTGATGCCTATCACACTGATATTGTCAATGTTACATCAGGATAGGCAATATGTTTGGAAAAAGGAAAGTGACTATACATTTAACATGAATTTGTTGTGTATCTTCCCTTTTTAACACAGGTAATAAATCGTATTTTAAGGTCCAGTATACCCCTGTTAAAGCGGCAGCCATAACATTGCCAAACCGTCCACAAGAGACGATTCCATTTTTTCTCAGTAAACCTCTAAAAAAGATAAAGATCTCACCCACTACACTTCATTATAGCAAGATCACACAATGTAATAGAACAACAAAAGTGGGTGGCTGCTATCTTGGATATTATGGAAGTACATTTTTTCAGAGTAGCCAACTCAGCCTCCTTTTGGTTAGCTAATAGCCAATGATCAAGCAACATTACGGACTAAATGTAAATTCCTGTTGCTGCAGGATTATTTTGCTGTGGCATTATTGGACAAATTAAGATGCTACATTTGTACACAACATGCTGAAATTCAACCTTATTCAACCTTAAACAGAGACATTTAGCTTTGAGCTTGAAATGAAACATATCATATTACAGGAACATGATCAGCATGACCACTGAGGACAGAAATCATGTAAATGTGTCTATTACCCTATATGCCTCATCCTTCTTGACAACGCGTTCACCTAACACCTCAGATGGGCCTGGAATTAAGGGAGAGATATAGTACTTTAATAAGGTCAGAATCTCAGAAGCAGAAGGGAGATGCAGTAAGATCAGATACAGTAAAAATATGTGTATTAGTATGAAATGTATAATCCACCTCTGTTATATCACCCACACACCCAGTTAAACATATACTCGTGGAGACTACAATTATATAATGAATATACAGTGGGGCAAAAAAGTATTTAGTCAGCCACCAATTGTGCAAGTTCTCCCACTTAAAAAGATGAGAGAGGCCTGTAATTTTCATCATAGGTACACTTCAACTATGACAGACAAAATGAGAAAAAAAATCCAGAAAATCACATTGTAGGATTTTAATGAATTTATTTGCAAATTTTGGTGGAAAATAAGTATTTGGTCAACAACAAAAGTTTCTCAACACTTTGTTATATACCGTTTGTTGGCAATGACAGAGGTCAAACGTTTTCTGTAAGTCTTCACAAGGTTTTCACACACTGTTGCTGGTATTTTGGCACATTCCTCCATGCAGATCTTCTCTAGAGCAGTGATGTTTTGGGGATGTTCCTGGGCAACATGGACTTTCAACTCCCTCCAAAGATTTTCTATGGGGTTGAGATCTGGAGACTGGAAAGGCCACTCCAGGACCTTGAAATGCTTCTTACGAAGCCACTCCTTCGTTGCCCGGGCGGTGTGTTTGGGATCATTGTCATGCTGAAAGACCCAGCCACGTTTCATCTTCAATGCCCTTGCTGATGGAAGGAGGTTTTCACTCAAAATCTCACAATACATGGCCCCATTCATTCTTTCCTTTACACGGATCAGTCGTCCTGGTCCCTTTGCAGAAAAACAGCCCCAAAGTATGATGTTTCCACCCCATGCTTCACAGTAGGTATGGTGTTCTTTGGATGAAACTCAGCATTCTTTGTCCTCCAAACACGAAGAGTTGAGTTTTTAACCAAAACGTTATATTTTGGTTTCATCTGACCATATGACATTCTCCCAATCTTCTTCTGGATCATCCAAATGCTCTCTAGCAAACTTCAGACGGGCCTGGACATGTACTGGCTTAAGCAGGGGGACACGTCTGGCACTGCAGGATTTGAGTCCTGGCGGTGTAGTGTATTACTGATGGTAGGCTTTGTTACTTTGGTCCCAGCTCTCTGCAGGTCATTCACTAGGTCCCCCATGTGGTTCTGGGATTTTTGCTCACTGTTCTTGTGATCATTTTAACCCCACGGGGGAGATCTTGCATGGAGCCCCAGATCGAGGGAGATTATCAGTGGGCTTGTATGTCTTCCATTTCCTAATAATTGCTCCCACAGTTGATTTCTTCAAACCAAGCTGCTTACCTATTGCAGATTCAGTCTTCCCAGCCTGGTGCAGGTCTACAATTTTGTTTCTGGTGTCCTTTGACAGCTCTTTGGTCTTGGCCATAGTGGAGTTTGGAGTGTGACTGTTTGAGGTTGTGGACAGGTGTCTTTTATACTGATAACAAGTTCAAACAAGTGCCATTAATACAGGCAACGAGTGGGGGACAGAGGGGCTTCTTAAAGAAGAAGTTACAGGTCTGTGAGAGCCAGAAATCTTGCTTGTTTGTAAGTGACCAAATACGTATTTTCCACCATAATTTGCAAATAAATTCATAAAAATACTACAATGTGATTTTCTGGAGAAAAAACGTATCCTTTTGTCTGTCATAGTTGAAGTGTACCTATGATGAAAATTACAGGCCTCTCTAATATTTTTAAGTGGGAGAACTTTCACAATTGGTGGCTGACTAAATACTTTTTGCCCCACTGTACAAGTTTGGTATATTTCCATTACATGTGTCAACTTGAATATTTTTTAGAGTTTTGACATTTAAAATGTACATTTAAGTCATTGATCAGACGTGAAGTGTAAGGGCAATGAAAGGAACTGGTATGAGGAGCTTTAAAGTAACTGTCCAGTGAAAATCTGACTTTTAAAAGTTCATATTCTAAAACCTTGGGTGACAACAGGAGGGTTCTGGGTGTTCTGAGCAGCTCCACTCCGGTGTAGAATGTATGTTTTTGAATCTCAATAGTGTTTCCATTATTTTGGAAGTTACATGTATGTTCCCGCATTACATCTTAATGTAATCATGTGAAAAAACAGCAGATAATTGTTTTATTTAATACTTAGTTTCCCCTCCAAAAATGTTTAATTATGTCCCTCATTTTGTAATTAATTACAGGTCGTATTTCATAGAAAACTGGAAACACTGGAAAGTACTTTGAAGCTGTAATCCGCAATAGGTGAAAACCCCTTAAAGACCCTTTTAATAACACATTTTTAGGCAGCTACAAAATAAATATGGAAGAGTAATGTAAAATGCACTGAAGAGTAAGTCGCCAAACATAGTAATAAATCCTTACACTGAAAATGCTGCAACCTTTTCCCGGCCAACTTCCCAGGGAAGGGAGGCACTTGTGTAGTCGGGGTAACTGGATCTTCTTCTGGCAGAGGGTTCACAGCACAATGTTTATATTTATTTTATTTTTTATTTCACCTTTATTTAACCAGGTAGGCTAGTTGAGAACAAGTTCTCATTTACGTCTGCAACATGGCCAAGATAAAGCACAGCAGTTCGACACATACAACAGCACATAGTCACACATGGAATAAACAAGCATACAGTCAATAATACAGTAGAAAAAAGAGAAGTCTATTTACAGTGAGTGCAAATGAGGTAAGTTAACCTCTTGCTTCTACCTGGCACGCAGGCGTCCCATCTAGAGCTCTGGAAATGCAAATGCGCTACACTAAATGCTAATAGTATTAGTTAAAACTCAAACGTTCATTAAAATACACATGCAGGGTATTGAATTAAAGCTACACTCGTTGTGAATCCAGGCAACAAGTCAGATTTTTAAAATGCTTTTCGGCGAAAGCATGAGAAGCTATTATCTGATAGCATGTAACACCACAAAAGACCTGCAGGGGACGTAAACAAAATAATTAGCATATTCGGCGCTACACAAACCGCACATTAAAATATAAAACATTCATTACCTTTGACCATCTTCTTTGTTGGCACTCCTAGATGTCCCATAATCACTATTGGGTCTTTTTTTTATTAAATCGGTCCATATATAGCCTAGATATCGATCTATGAAGACTGTGTGATAAATGCAAAAATAGCGTTTCATAACGTAACGTCATTTTTTAAAATTCAAAAAGTCGACGATAAACTTTCACAAAACACTTCAAATACTTTTGTAATGCAACTTTAGGTATTAGTAAACGTTAATAAGTGATCAAATTAATCACGAGACGAAGTGTTTTCTATAGGGATCCATCTTGAAATAATGTCCGTCTATTTCTCAACCAAAATATCCGGTCGGAGACCGGAAGAAATGGGCTGTCTCTTGTTCGTTTGACCAAGAAACAAATCCTAGGCAAATGACAAGACTGTTGACATCGTGTGGAAGCTGTAGGTACTGCAACCTCAGCCATATTTAATGTATTTCGCCCATAACAATGGGTTGAAGCGGCGGATGGATATATTTTTCCACTTTCAGTGATCAGATTTTCCTGCACTTTTCAATGAAACGCACGTTATGTTAAAGCCACAGCCGTGATTTAACCAGTTTTATAAACGTCTGAGTGTTTTATATCCACACATACTAATCATATGCATATACTATATTCCTGGCATGAGTAGCAGGGCGCTGAAATGTTGCGAGATTTTTAACAGAATGTTCGAAAAAGTAGGGGGTAAGCTAAACAGGATAAGGGAGGTAGGGCAATAAATAGTCTATGGTGGTTAGGTAATTATAATATAGCAATTCAACACTGGAATGCAGAAGATGAATGTGCAAGTAGCGATACTGGGGTGTAAAGGAGCAAGATAAATAAAAAAAATACAGTATGGGGGTGAGGTAGTTGGATGGGCAGTTTACAGATGGGCTATGTACAGGTGCAGTGATATGTGAGCTGCTCTGACAGCTGGTGCTTAAAGCTAGTGAGGGAGATATGAGTCTCCAGCTTCAGTGATTTTTGCAGTTCATTCCAGTCATTGGCAGCAGAGAACTGGAAGGAAAGGCAGGCAAAGGTGGAATTGGCTTTGGGGGTGACCAGTGAGATATACCTGCTGGAGCGCGTGCTACGGGTGGGTGCTGCTATGGTGACCAGTGAGCTGAGATAAGGCGGGGCTTTTACCTAGCAGAGATTTGTAGATCACCTGGAGCCAGTGGGTTTGGCGACGAGTAGGAAGCGAGGGCCAGCCAACAAGAGTGTACAGGTCACAGTGGTGGGTAGTACAGTGGGGCAAAAAAGTATTTAGTCAGCGACCAATTGTTCAAGTTCTCCCACTTAAAAGATGAGAGGCCTGTAATGTTCATCATAGGTACACTTCAACTATGACAGACAAAATAAGAAAAAACAAATCCAGAAAATCACATTGTAGGATTTTTAATGAATTTATTTGCAAATTATGGTGGAAAATAATTACAGGCCTCTCCCATCTTTTTAAGTGGGAGAACGTGCACAATTGGTGGCTGACAAAATACTTTTTTTGCCCCACTGTATATGGGGCTTTGGTGACAAAACGGATGGCACTGTGATGGACTGCATCCAATTTGTTGAGTAGAGTGTTGGAGGCTATTTTATAAATGATATCGCCGAAGTCGAGGACCGGTAGGATGGTCAGTTTTACAAGGGTATGTTTGGCAGCATGAGATAAGGATGCTTTGTTGCGAAATAGGAAGCCGATTCTAGATTTAATTTTGGATTGGAGATGCTTAATGTGAGTCTGGATGGAGAGTTTACAGTCTAGCCAGACACCTAGGTATTTGTAATTGTCCACATATTCTAAGTCAGAACCATCCAGAGTAGTGATGCTGGATGTGCGGGCAGGTGCGGGCAGTGATCGGATGAAGAGAATTCATTTAGTTTTACTTGCTTTTAAGAGCAGTTGGAGGCCACGGGAGGAGAGTTGTACGGCATTGAAGCTCGTCTGGAGGTTAGTTAACACAGTGTCCAAAGAAGGGCCAGAAGTATACAGAATGGTGTTGTCTGCATAGAGGTGGATAAGAGAATCACAAGCAGCAAGAGTGACATCATTGATCTATACAGAGAAGAGAGTTGGCCTGAGACTTTAACCCTGTAGTACCCCTTAAGAGACTGCCAGAGGTCCAGACAAAAGGCCATCCAATTTGACACATTGAACTCTATCAGAGAAGTACTTGGTAAACCGGGCGAGGCAATCATTTCAGAAACCAGGCTGTTGAGTCTGCCAATAAGAATGTGGTGACTGACAGAGTCGAAAGCCTTGGCCAGGTCTATGAATACGGCTGCACAGTAATGTCTCTTATCGATGGCGGCTATGATATCCAGATTGCATATCGGAGAAGGTACGGTGGGATTCGAAATGGTCGGTAATCTGTTTGTTAACTTGGCTTTCGAAGACCTTAGAAAGGCAGGGTAGGATAGATATAAGTCTGTAGCAGTTAGGGTCTAGAGTCTCTCCCCCTTTGAAGAGGGGGATGACCCCAGCAGCTTTCCAATCTTTGGGAATCTCAGATGATACGAAAGTGAGTTTGAACAGGCTAGCAATAGGGGTTGCAACAATTTCGGCAGATAATTTTAAGAAGAGAGGGTCCAGATTGTCTAGCCCGGCTGATTTGAAGCGGTCCAGATTTTGCAGCTCTTTCAGAACATCAGCTACCTGGATTTGGGCGAAGGAGAAATGGGGGAGGCTTTATCTGTCTTGCTTTTCTGTACCTCCTCCTGTAGCTGGCTAACCTGCTCCTGCATTGCTTGCATTGACTGCTGTTGATTCAACATGAAGCCCTGTATTATGGTTCAAAGCGCTGCCATGCCATCAGGAGTGCTAGTGCTGTGAGGGGGTTTCATTTATTCAGTAATCACTTGTTTCCTGTGGATGGGGCATTTTCATCCAGTGGGGTAGAACCTTGGTGGCCAAAATAATGGCCTGCCTAGCATTTTTATACATGACCTTAAGCATGAAGGGATGTTAATTACCTAATTAACTTAAGAACCACACCTGTGTGGAAGCACATGCTTTCAATATATTTTGTGTACCTCATTTACTCAAGTGATTCCATTATTTTGGCAGTTACCTGTTGTTTCCCGCATGATGTCTTATTGTAATAATGTGGGGAAAAATCGGATTATTATCAATTACTTATCAGCAGCTCTTATATGTTGTCCACCACATGCAAAACATACGTAAACCGTTTTAATCCTTTGTCAATGCTTATTCAGATTTCTTTTTAGAACAAAGTTTGACCAAATCCGATGTCATTGAAAGTGAAGTGTCATGGTACCTTGGGTTGTTGCTCCTGAGGACCCCTCCTTCCTTGGTTTAGACTGTCTGGCTTTTGGCACTGGCTCTTTCACTTCCATTTCCTATGAAAAGTTTAATTCAAAGCTTAACATGTTTAGTATATTATGACATTGAGTCTAGAATTCTGGTCTTTTGGCGATGAAGCACAATAGCTTCCATTTAGAATAATGGCACATTAATACCTAGTCTGGCATGCCTAGTTGGGGCTGAATTCATACGAAGGCTGTAGTTGTGATGCCTATCACACTGATATTGTCAATGTTACATCAGGATAGGCAATATGTTTGGAAAAAGGAAAGTGACTATACATTTAACATGAATTTGTTGTGTATCTTCCCTTTTTAACACAGGTAATCAATCATATTTTAAGGTCCAGTATACCCCTGTTAAAGCGGCAGCCATAACATTGCCAAACCGTCCACAAGAGACGATTCCATTTTTTCTCAGTAAACCTCTAAAAAGATAAAGATCTCACCCACTACACTTCATTAGAGCAAGATCACACAATGTAATAGAACAACAAAAGTGGGTGGCTGCTATCTTGCATATTATGGAAGTACATTTTTTCAGAGTAGCCAACTCAGCCTCCTTTTGGTTAGCTAATAGCCAATGATCAAGCAACATTACGGACTAAATGTAAATTCCTGTTGCTGCAGGATTATTTTGCTGTGGCATTATTGGACAAATTAAGATGCTACATCTGTACACAACATGCTGAAATTCAACCTTATTCAACCTTAAACAGAGACATTTAGCTTTGAGCTTGAAATGAAACATATCATATTACAGGAACATGATCAGCATGACCACTGAGGACAGAAATCATGTAAATGTGTCTATTACCCTATATGCCTCATCCTTCTTGACAACGCGTTCACCTAACACCTCAGATGGGCCTGGAATTAAGGGAGAGATATAGTACTTTAATAAGGTCAGAATCTCAGAAGCAGAAGGGAGATGCAGTAAGATCAGATACAGTAAAAATATGTGTATTAGTATGAAATGTATAATCCACCTCTGTTATATCACCCACACACCCAGTTAAACATATACTCGTGGAGACTACAATTATATAATGAATATACAGTGGGGCAAAAAAGTATTTAGTCAGCCACCAATTGTGCAAGTTCTCCCAATTAAAAAGATGAGAGAGGCCTGTAATTTTCATCATAGGTACACTTCAACTATGACAGACAAAATGAGAAAAAAAATCCAGAAAATCACATTGTAGTTTTTTAATTAATTTATTTGCAAATTTTGGTGGAAAATAAGTATTTGGTCAACAACAAAAGTTTCTCAACACTTTGTTATATACCGTTTGTTGGCAATGACAGAGGTCAAACGTTTTCTGTAAGTCTTCACAAGGTTTTCACACACTGTTGCTGGTATTTTGGCACATTCCTCCATGCAGATCTTCTCTAGAGCAGTGATGTTTTGGGGATGTTCCTGGGCAACATGGACTTTCAACTCCCTCCAAAGATTTTCTATGGGGTTGAGATCTGGAGACTGGAAAGGCCACTCCAGGACCTTGAAATGCTTCTTACGAAGCCACTCCTTCGTTGCCCGGGCGGTGTGTTTGGGATCATTGTCATGCTGAAAGACCCAGCCACGTTTCATCTTCAATGCCCTTGCTGATGGAAGGAGGTTTTCACTCAAAATCTCACAATACATGGCCCCATTCATTCTTTCCTTTACACGGATCAGTCGTCCTGGTCCCTTTGCAGAAAAACAGCCCCAAAGTATGATGTTTCCACCCCCATGCTTCACAGTAGGTATGGTGTTCTTTGGATGAAACTCAGCATTCTTTGTCCTCCAAACACGAAGAGTTGAGTTTTTAACCAAAACGTTATATTTTGGTTTCATCTGACCATATGACATTCTCCCAATCTTCTTCTGGATCATCCAAATGCTCTCTAGCAAACTTCAGACGGGCCTGGACATGTACTGGCTTAAGCAGGGGGACACGTCTGGCACTGCAGGATTTGAGTCCCTGGCGGTGTAGTGTATTACTGATGGTAGGCTTTGTTACTTTGGTCCCAGCTCTCTGCAGGTCATTCACTAGGTCCCCCCATGTGGTTCTGGGATTTTTGCTCACTGTTCTTGTGATCATTTTAACCCCACGGGGGGAGATCTTGCATGGAGCCCCAGATCGAGGGAGATTATCAGTGGGCTTGTATGTCTTCCATTTCCTAATAATTGCTCCCACAGTTGATTTCTTCAAACCAAGCTGCTTACCTATTGCAGATTCAGTCTTCCCAGCCTGGTGCAGGTCTACAATTTTGTTTCTGGTGTCCTTTGACAGCTCTTTGGTCTTGGCCATAGTGGAGTTTGGAGTGTGACTGTTTGAGGTTGTGGACAGGTGTCTTTTATACTGATAACAAGTTCAAACAAGTGCCATTAATACAGGCAACGAGTGGGGGACAGAGGGGCTTCTTAAAGAAGAAGTTACAGGTCTGTGAGAGCCAGAAATCTTGCTTGTTTGTAAGTGACCAAATACGTATTTTCCACCATAATTTGCAAATAAATTCATAAAAATACTACAATGTGATTTTCTGGAGAAAAAAAACGTATCCTTTTGTCTGTCATAGTTGAAGTGTACCTATGATGAAAATTACAGGCCTCTCTAATATTTTTAAGTGGGAGAACTTTCACAATTGGTGGCTGACTAAATACTTTTTTGCCCCACTGTACAAGTTTGGTATATTTCCATTACATGTGTCAACTTGAATATTTTTTAGAGTTTTGACATTTAAAATGTACATTTAAGTCATTGATCAGACGTGAAGTGTAAGGGCAATGAAAGGAACTGGTATGAGGAGCTTTAAAGTAACTGTCCAGTGAAAATCTGACTTTTAAAAGTTCATATTCTAAAACCTTGGGTGACAACAGGAGGGTTCTGGGTGTTCTGAGCAGCTCCACTCCGGTGTAGAATGTATGTTTTTGAATCTCAATAGTGTTTCCATTATTTTGGAAGTTACATGTATGTTCCCGCATTACATCTTAATGTAATCATGTGAAAAAAACAGCAGATAATTGTTTTATTTAATACTTAGTTTCCCCTCCAAAAATGTTTAATTATGTCCCTCATTTTGTAATTAATTACAGGTCGTATTTCATAGAAAACTGGAAACACTGGAAAGTACTTTGAAGCTGTAATCCGCAATAGGTGAAAACCCCTTAAAGACCCTTTTAATAACACATTTTTAGGCAGCTACAAAATAAATATGGAAGAGTAATGTAAAATGCACTGAAGAGTAAGTCGCCAAACATAGTAATAAATCCTTACACTGAAAATGCTGCAACCTTTTCCCGGCCAACTTCCCAGGGAAGGGAGGCACTTGTGTAGTCGGGGTAACTGGATCTTCTTCTGGCAGAGGGTTCACAGCACAATGTTTATATTTATTTTATTTTTTATTTCACCTTTATTTAACCAGGTAGGCTAGTTGAGAACAAGTTCTCATTTACGTCTGCAACATGGCCAAGATAAAGCACAGCAGTTCGACACATACAACAGCACATAGTCACACATGGAATAAACAAGCATACAGTCAATAATACAGTAGAAAAAAGAGAAGTCTATTTACAGTGAGTGCAAATGAGGTAAGTTAACCTCTTGCTTCTACCTGGCACGCAGGCGTCCCATCTAGAGCTCTGGAAATGCAAATGCGCTACACTAAATGCTAATAGTATTAGTTAAAACTCAAACGTTCATTAAAATACACATGCAGGGTATTGAATTAAAGCTACACTCGTTGTGAATCCAGGCAACAAGTCAGATTTTTAAAATGCTTTTCGGCGAAAGCATGAGAAGCTATTATCTGATAGCATGTAACACCACAAAAGACCTGCAGGGGACGTAAACAAAATAATTAGCATATTCGGCGCTACACAAACCGCACATTAAAATATAAAACATTCATTACCTTTGACCATCTTCTTTGTTGGCACTCCTAGATGTCCCATAATCACTATTGGGTCTTTTTTTTATTAAATCGGTCCATATATAGCCTAGATATCGATCTATGAAGACTGTGTGATAAATGCAAAAAAATAGCGTTTCATAACGTAACGTCATTTTTTAAAATTCAAAAAGTCGACGATAAACTTTCACAAAACACTTCGAAATACTTTTGTAATGCAACTTTAGGTATTAGTAAACGTTAATAAGTGATCAAATTAATCACGAGACGAAGTGTTTTCTATAGGGATCCATCTTGAAATAATGTCCGTCTATTTCTCAACCAAAATATCCGGTCGGAGACCGGAAGAAATGGGCTGTCTCTTGTTCGTTTGACCAAGAAACAAATCCTAGGCAAATGACAAGACTGTTGACATCGTGTGGAAGCTGTAGGTACTGCAACCTCAGCCATATTTAATGTATTTCGCCCATAACAATGGGTTGAAGCGGCGGATGGATATATTTTTCCACTTTCAGTGATCAGATTTTCCTGCACTTTTCAATGAAACGCACGTTATGTTAAAGCCACAGCCGTGATTTAACCAGTTTTATAAACGTCTGAGTGTTTTATATCCACACATACTAATCATATGCATATACTATATTCCTGGCATGAGTAGCAGGGCGCTGAAATGTTGCGAGATTTTTAACAGAATGTTCGAAAAGTAGGGGGTAAGCTAAACAGGATAAGGGAGGTAGGGCAATAAATAGTCTATGGTGGTTAGGTAATTATAATATAGCAATTCAACACTGGAATGCAGAAGATGAATGTGCAAGTAGCGATACTGGGGTGTAAAGGAGCAAGATAAATAAAAAAAATACAGTATGGGGGTGAGGTAGTTGGATGGGCAGTTTACAGATGGGCTATGTACAGGTGCAGTGATATGTGAGCTGCTCTGACAGCTGGTGCTTAAAGCTAGTGAGGGAGATATGAGTCTCCAGCTTCAGTGATTTTTGCAGTTCATTCCAGTCATTGGCAGCAGAGAACTGGAAGGAAAGGCAGGCAAAGGTGGAATTGGCTTTGGGGGTGACCAGTGAGATATACCTGCTGGAGCGCGTGCTACGGGTGGGTGCTGCTATGGTGACCAGTGAGCTGAGATAAGGCGGGGCTTTTACCTAGCAGAGATTTGTAGATCACCTGGAGCCAGTGGGTTTGGCGACGAGTAGGAAGCGAGGGCCAGCCAACAAGAGTGTACAGGTCACAGTGGTGGGTAGTACAGTGGGGCAAAAAAGTATTTAGTCAGCGACCAATTGTTCAAGTTCTCCCACTTAAAAAGATGAGAGGCCTGTAATGTTCATCATAGGTACACTTCAACTATGACAGACAAAATAAGAAAAACAAATCCAGAAAATCACATTGTAGGATTTTTAATGAATTTATTTGCAAATTATGGTGGAAAATAATTACAGGCCTCTCCCATCTTTTTAAGTGGGAGAACGTGCACAATTGGTGGCTGACAAAATACTTTTTTGCCCCACTGTATATGGGGCTTTGGTGACAAAACGGATGGCACTGTGATGGACTGCATCCAATTTGTTGAGTAGAGTGTTGGAGGCTATTTTATAAATGATATCGCCGAAGTCGAGGACCGGTAGGATGGTCAGTTTTACAAGGGTATGTTTGGCAGCATGAGATAAGGATGCTTTGTTGCGAAATAGGAAGCCGATTCTAGATTTAATTTTGGATTGGAGATGCTTAATGTGAGTCTGGATGGAGAGTTTACAGTCTAGCCAGACACCTAGGTATTTGTAATTGTCCACATATTCTAAGTCAGAACCATCCAGAGTAGTGATGCTGGATGTGCGGGCAGGTGCGGGCAGTGATCGGATGAAGAGAATTCATTTAGTTTTACTTGCTTTTAAGAGCAGTTGGAGGCCACGGGAGGAGAGTTGTACGGCATTGAAGCTCGTCTGGAGGTTAGTTAACACAGTGTCCAAAGAAGGGCCAGAAGTATACAGAATGGTGTTGTCTGCATAGAGGTGGATAAGAGAATCACAAGCAGCAAGAGTGACATCATTGATCTATACAGAGAAGAGAGTTGGCCTGAGACTTTAACCCTGTAGTACCCCTTAAGAGACTGCCAGAGGTCCAGACAAAAGGCCATCCAATTTGACACATTGAACTCTATCAGAGAAGTACTTGGTAAACCGGGCGAGGCAATCATTTCAGAAACCAGGCTGTTGAGTCTGCCAATAAGAATGTGGTGACTGACAGAGTCGAAAGCCTTGGCCAGGTCTATGAATACGGCTGCACAGTAATGTCTCTTATCGATGGCGGCTATGATATCCAGATTGCATATCGGAGAAGGTACGGTGGGATTCGAAATGGTCGGTAATCTGTTTGTTAACTTGGCTTTCGAAGACCTTAGAAAGGCAGGGTAGGATAGATATAAGTCTGTAGCAGTTAGGGTCTAGAGTCTCTCCCCCTTTGAAGAGGGGATGACCCCAGCAGCTTTCCAATCTTTGGGAATCTCAGATGATACGAAAGTGAGTTTGAACAGGCTAGCAATAGGGGTTGCAACAATTTCGGCAGATAATTTTAAGAAGAGAGGGTCCAGATTGTCTAGCCCGGCTGATTTGAAGCGGTCCAGATTTTGCAGCTCTTTCAGAACATCAGCTACCTGGATTTGGGCGAAGGAGAAATGGGGGAGGCTTTATCTGTCTTGCTTTTCTGTACCTCCTCCTGTAGCTGGCTAACCTGCTCCTGCATTGCTTGCATTGACTGCTGTTGATTCAACATGAAGCCCTGTATTATGGTTCAAAGCGCTGCCATGCCATCAGGAGTGCTAGTGCTGTGAGGGGGTTTCATTTATTCAGTAATCACTTGTTTCCTGTGGATGGGGCATTTTCATCCAGTGGGGGTAGAACCTTGGTGGCCAAAATAATGGCCTGCCTAGCATTTTTATACATGACCTTAAGCATGAAGGGATGTTAATTACCTAATTAACTTAAGAACCACACCTGTGTGGAAGCACATGCTTTCAATATATTTTGTGTACCTCATTTACTCAAGTGATTCCATTATTTTGGCAGTTACCTGTTGTTTCCCGCATGATGTCTTATTGTAATAATGTGGGGAAAAATCGGATTATTATCAATTACTTATCAGCAGCTCTTATATGTTGTCCACCACATGCAAAACATACGTAAACCGTTTTAATCCTTTGTCAATGCTTATTCAGATTTCTTTTTAGAACAAAGTTTGACCAAATCCGATGTCATTGAAAGTGAAGTGTCATGGTACCTTGGGTTGTTGCTCCTGAGGACCCCTCCTTCCTTGGTTTAGACTGTCTGGCTTTTGGCACTGGCTCTTTCACTTCCATTTCCTATGAAAAGTTTAATTCAAAGCTTAACATGTTTAGTATATTATGACATTGAGTCTAGAATTCTGGTCTTTTGGCGATGAAGCACAATAGCTTCCATTTAGAATAATGGCACATTAATACCTAGTCTGGCATGCCTAGTTGGGGCTGAATTCATACGAAGGCTGTAGTTGTGATGCCTATCACACTGATATTGTCAATGTTACATCAGGATAGGCAATATGTTTGGAAAAAGGAAAGTGACTATACATTTAACATGAATTTGTTGTGTATCTTCCCTTTTTAACACAGGTAATCAATCATATTTTAAGGTCCAGTATACCCCTGTTAAAGCGGCAGCCATAACATTGCCAAACCGTCCACAAGAGACGATTCCATTTTTCTCAGTAAACCTCTAAAAAGATAAAGATCTCACCCACTACACTTCATTAGAGCAAGATCACACAATGTAATAGAACAACAAAAGTGGGTGGCTGCTATCTTGCATATTATGGAAGTACATTTTTTCAGAGTAGCCAACTCAGCCTCCTTTTGGTTAGCTAATAGCCAATGATCAAGCAACATTACGGACTAAATGTAAATTCCTGTTGCTGCAGGATTATTTTGCTGTGGCATTATTGGACAAATTAAGATGCTACATCTGTACACAACATGCTGAAATTCAACCTTATTCAACCTTAAACAGAGACATTTAGCTTTGAGCTTGAAATGAAACATATCATATTACAGGAACATGATCAGCATGACCACTGAGGACAGAAATCATGTAAATGTGTCTATTACCCTATATGCCTCATCCTTCTTGACAACGCGTTCACCTAACACCTCAGATGGGCCTGGAATTAAGGGAGAGATATAGTACTTTAATAAGGTCAGAATCTCAGAAGCAGAAGGGAGATGCAGTAAGATCAGATACAGTAAAAATATGTGTATTAGTATGAAATGTATAATCCACCTCTGTTATATCACCCACACACCCAGTTAAACATATACTCGTGGAGACTACAATTATATAATGAATATACAGTGGGGCAAAAAAAAAGTATTTAGTCAGCCACCAATTGTGCAAGTTCTCCCAATTAAAAGATGAGAGAGGCCTGTAATTTTCATCATAGGTACACTTCAACTATGACAGACAAAATGAGAAAAAAAATCCAGAAAATCACATTGTAGTTTTTTAATTAATTTATTTGCAAATTTTGGTGGAAAATAAGTATTTGGTCAACAACAAAAGTTTCTCAACACTTTGTTATATACCCTTTGTTGGCAATGACAGAGGTCAAACGTTTTCTGTAAGTCTTCACAAGGTTTTCACACACTGTTGCTGGTATTTTGGCACATTCCTCCATGCAGATCTTCTCTAGAGCAGTGATGGTTTGGGGATGTTCCTGGGCAACATGGACTTTCAACTCCCTCCAAAGATTTTCTATGGGGTTGAGATCTGGAGACTGGAAAGGCCACTCCAGGACCTTGAAATGCTTCTTACGAAGCCACTCCTTCGTTGCCCGGGCGGTGTGTTTGGGATCATTGTCATGCTGAAAGACCCAGCCACGTTTCATCTTCAATGCCCTTGCTGATGGAAGGAGGTTTTCACTCAAAATCCCACGATACATGGCCCCATTCATTCTTTCCTTTACACGGATCAGTCGTCCTGGTCCCTTTGCAGAAAAACAGCCCCAAAGCATGATGTTTCCACCCCCATGTCTCACAGTAGGTATCGTGTTCTTTGGATGAAACTCAGCATTCTTTGTCCTCCAAACACGAAGAGTTGAGTTTTTACCAAAAAGTTATATTTTGGTTTCATCTGACCATATGACATTCTCCCAATTTTCTTCTGGATCATCCAAATGCTCTCTAGCAAACTTCAGACGGGCCTGGACATGTACTGGCTTAAGCAGGGGGACACGTCTGGCACTGCAGGATTTGAGTCCCTGGCGGTGTAGTGTATTACTGATGGTAGGCTTTGTTACTTTGGTCCCAGCTCTCTGCAGGTCATTCACTAGGTCCCCCCCATGTGGTTCTGGGATTTTTGCTCACTGTTCTTGTGATCATTTTAACCCCACGGGGGGAGATCTTGCATGGAGCCCCAGATCGAGGGAGATTATCAGTGGGCTTGTATGTCTTCCATTTCCTAATAATTGCTCCCACAGTTGATTTCTTCAAACCAAGCTGCTTACCTATTGCAGATTCAGTCTTCCCAGCCTGGTGCAGGTCTACAATTTTGTTTCTGGTGTCCTTTGTCAGCTCTTTGGTCTTGGCCATAGTGGAGTTTGGAGTGTGACTGTTTGAGGTTGTGGACAGGTGTCTTTTATACTGATAACAAGTTCAAACAAGTGCCATTAATACAGGCAACGAGTGGGGGACAGAGGGGCTTCTTAAAGAAGAAGTTACAGGTCTGTGAGAGCCAGAAATCTTGCTTGTTTGTAAGTGACCAAATACGTATTTTCCACCATAATTTGCAAATAAATTCATAAAAATACTACAATGTGATTTTCTGGAGAAAAAAAACGTATCCTTTTGTCTGTCATAGTTGAAGTGTACCTATGATGAAAATTACAGGCCTCTCTAATATTTTTAAGTGGGAGAACTTTCACAATTGGTGGCTGACTAAATACTTTTTTGCCCCACTGTACAAGTTTGGTATATTTCCATTACATGTGTCAACTTGAATATTTTTTAGAGTTTTGACATTTAAAATGTACATTTAAGTCATTGATCAGACGTGAAGTGTAAGGGCAATGAAAGGAACTGGTATGAGGAGCTTTAAAGTAACTGTCCAGTGAAAATCTGACTTTTAAAAGTTCATATTCTAAAACCTTGGGGGACAACAGGATGGTTCTGGGTGTTCTGAGCAGCTCCACTCCGGTGTAGAATGTATGTTTTTGAATCTCAATAGTGTTTCCATTATTTTGGAAGTTACATGTATGTTCCCGCATTACATCTTAATGTAATCATGTGAAAAAAACAGCAGATAATTGTTTTATTTAATACTTAGTTTCCCCTCCAAAAATGTTTAATTATGTCCCTCATTTTGTAATTAATTACAGGTCATATTTCATAGAAAACTGGAAACACTGGAAAGTACTTTGAAGCTGTAATCCGCAATAGGTGAAAAACCCTTAAAGACCCTTTTAATAACACATTTTTAGGCAGCTACAAAATACATATGGAAGAGTAATGTAAAATGTACTGAAGAGTAAGTCGCCAAACATAGTAATAAATCCTTACACTGAAAATGCTGCAACCTTTTCCCGGCCAACTTCCCAGGGAAGGGAGGCACTTGTGTAGTCGGGGTAACTGGATCTTCTTCTGGCAGAGGGTTCACAGCACATTGTTTATATTTATTTTATTTTTTATTTCACCTTTATTTAACCAGGTAGGCTAGTTGAGAACATGTTCTCATTTACGTCTGCAACATGGCCAAGATAAAGCACAGCAGTTCGACACATACGGAATAAACAAGCATACAGTCAATAATACAGTAGAAAAAAGAGAAGTCTATTTACAGTGAGTGCAAATGAGGTAAGATAAGGGAGGTAGGGCAATAAATAGTCTATGTTCCCGCATTACATCTTAATGTAATAATGTGAAATAGATAATATATATTTTTTAAATACTTACATTTTCCCTCCCAAAATGTTTAATTATATCCCTAATATGGTAATTAATTATAGGTCATATTTAATAGAAAACATATTTAATAGAAAAAGTCATGCTGTAATGTAAAGTTCTACTGATTCCTCCAAATTTAACCAACCAAAACATACCATATATCTACCATATCACATCTCATAATAATTCCCTTTGGAGTAGCTCAAGGGATTTACAGTTTATCTGAATTCAAGTTTGATTTGACCTTTTTTTAACTTCTTCGAGATAGGGGGCGCTCTTTTAATTTTTGGATAAAAAACGTTCCCGTTTTAAACAAGATATTTTGTCACGAAAAGATGCTCGACTATGCATGTAATTGACAGCTTTGGAAAGAAAAAACTCTGACGTTTCCCAAACTGCAAAGATATTATCTGTGAGTGCCCCAGAACTAATGCTACAGGCGAAACCAAGATGAAATTTCATATAGGAAATGGTCCAGATTTTTAATGCCCTGTGTTCCAATGTCTCCTTATATGGCTGTGAATGCGCCAGGAATGAGCCTGCACTTTCTGTTGTTTCCCCAAGGTGTCTGCAGCATTGTGACGTATTTGTAGGTATATCATTGGAAGATTGACCATAAGAGACTACATTTACCAGGTGTCCGCCCGGTGTCCTCCGTCGAAATTATTGTGTAATCTCCAGCTCCATGCGAATTTCCATTTTCTTCAGAGGAGAAAGTCAACTGCCATGAATGATTTATCATCGATAGATATGTGAAAAACACCTTGAGGATTGATTCTAAACAACGTTTGCCATATTTCTGTCGATATTATGGAGTTAATTTGGAAAAAAGTTTGCGTTGTAATGACTTAATTTTCATTTTTTTTCTTACCCAAACGTGATGAACAAAACGGAACAATTTGTCCTACAGCAATAATCTTTTTGGAAAAACTGAACATTTGCTATCTAACTAAAACATCTGAAGTTCTTCAAAGGTAAATTATTTTATTTGAATGCTTTTCTTGTTTTTGTGAAAATGTTGCATGCTGAATGCTAGGCTTAATGCTATGCTAGCTATCAATACTCTTACACCAATGCTTGTGTAGCTATGGTTCAAAAGCATATTTTGAAAATATGAGATGACAGTGTTGTTAACAAAAGGCTAAGCTTGAGAGCTAATATATTTATTTCATTTCATTTGTGATTTTCATGAATAGTTAACGTTGCATTATGCTAATGAGCTTGCGGCTATAATTACAGTCCTGGATACAGGTTTTTTTCGTAGCCAAACGTGATGAACAAAACGGAGCGATTTCTCCTACACAAAAAATCTTTTTGGAAAAACTGAACATTTGCTATCTAACTGAGAGTCTCCTCATTGAAAACATCTGAAGTTCTTCAAAGGTAAATTATTTTATTTGAATGCTTTTCTTGTATTTGTGAAAATGTTGCATGCTGAATGCTAGGCTTAATGCTATGCTAGCTATCAATACTCTTACACAAATGCTTGTTTAGCTATGGTTCAAAAGCATATTTTGAAAATCTGAGATGACAGTGTTTTAACAAAAGGCAAAGCTGAGAGCAAATATATTTATTTGCGATTTTCATGAATAGTTAACGTTGCGTTATGGTAATGAGCTTGAGGCTATAAATAGGATCCCGGATACGAGATTGCTCGTCGCAACTTGTTAAGGCTAGGCATAATACTGCCCCCTTTGGATGAATTGCGTGCCCATAGTAAACTGAATAAAAATCTGTCCAAAATTGCTAATATATGCATATAATAATTATTATTGGATAGAAAACACTCTAAAGCTTCTAAAACCGTTTGAATTATGCCTGTAAGATTGCAGAACTCACAGGGCAGGCAATCTCCCAAACTAGTTTTGGAATCCTGAAAGTTGGGGCAACTTTGACGTCATCGCCCCTCCCCTTCCCAACCAGCTATGGATCTGGAGACACTTTCTATGTCTTCCACTAGATGTCCTCATTCAGTAGAGCGTTTAATTGTGCAAATCCCGCGAGCTATGACCCTTTGGGAGGCAAAAGAGTGGGTGTCGCAAGAAAATACATGTGCATTAGGGTGCGAATTGGACACAGACCTTCCTCTGTTCCAGCTTGCCTGAGAAGAAGTACGATTGTCCGGTTGAATTGAGAATTGTTTTGTACGTTTATAACAACCTAAAGCTTGATTCTGCACTTAGTTTGCCCAGTTTAGTCGACGTATAATATGTAATTTTGAAGTTTTGATGCACAACTGTTCGGGACCAGAAGTCATTTTTGGGTGCATTTCAGCTGAAAGTTGTAGCAGATGCTACTATAAGGACACACGAACTGAAACAAAACGATGTATTGGGTAAGTATGACTCCTTCCACTACATTCTGATCGAAGACCATCAAAGGTAAGGGAATATTTATGTTGTAATTTTGTATTTCTGTTGACTCCAACATAGCGGAGACATATTGCTTACGTCTGAGCGCCGTCTCAGGTTATTGCATAGTCAACTAATTCTGTAACGTTAAAAACAAATCTGACACAGCGGTTGCATTCAGAACCAGTGTATCTTTCTAACTATATGTAAAACATGTATCTTTAGTCAAAGTTTATGATGAGTATTTTTGTTATCTGGCGTAGCTTTCCATAATTTCTCCGGACATTTTTGATAATTTTATGAACATGGCGTCAATGTAAACCGTGATTTATGGATATAAAATGCATATTATTGAACAAAACATAAATGTACTGTGTAACATGTCTTATGACTGTCATCTGATGAAGATTTTCAAAAGGTTAATGATTTATTTTTTAATCCTGCTTTTATAATTTTATATTTTCTGGGACAAAATGGCTGCCTCTTGTCTTTGTTTCGGTGGTGGTCTATGTGCTGTGTTTTCGCCGTAAAACATTTAAAAAATCTGACATGCTGGGTAGATGAACAAGGTGTTTCTTTCATTTTAGGTATTGGACTTGTTAATGTGTGGAGGTTAAATATTTCTACGAATATTTTTGCATTGCCTGCGCCACCGTTTCAGCTGAACGGGGGGGGGGGGGGCCCTGAGAGGGACGCCTCGCTTTAACTGGTAGTTAAGGCTTTCCAGACTATTGTGTCAAATAGGTTATTTACTCAAAGCTTTGATCAACAGTGTACACTAGTGGCACCTGCTGGTCAAAATCATTTAGAGCAGCCAAATTATTATAGATGACGTCTCACACACCGTATTGCATGGGCAGCATAACCTTTTTGATCTTCGGTTCAACCATTCAGGTGGTCATTCGACGAAACAAAGCTACGGGCGTCATTTATCAGAAGCACGTGATCAAAGTGATACAGGCATCGGCACACTGCTTAGCGATTTCGACGCATGCCTCCGGTATCAAACGTAACATTACTAGTCAATAGACCAACAAGAGTTCTAAACCTCTCTGCCAATAGCAGGTAGTTTTCAGTTTTCCCCTCCCCACTCTAACCACTATCAGAAATTCCTCGCAAAATTCTTGCTTGAGAAATTGCTCTTTGCTAAGAAGCAATTTAAAAAAATAATAATAACTGAATTGAAAACAATCACAGTAAGGCACCTAATTGTTACCCAGAAATGATTTGAAATTGAGATAGAAATGGCTGCATTGGACCCTGTAAATCGGGTTGTCTTTATTGCTTTAACCCGTTAGGGATAAGTGAGACGTCTGCGTCCCACCTAGCCAACAGGAAATGGAAATGCGCAACGCCAAATGCTAATAGTACTCACGAAAACTCAAACTTTCATTAAAACACACATGTAAGGTACTGAATTAAAGCTACACTCGTTGTGAATCTAGCCAACAAGTCAGATTTTTAAAATGCTTTTCGGCGAAAGCATGAGAAGCTATTATCTGATAGCATGCAACACCCCGAAATACCTGAAGGGGACGTAAACAAAATAATTAGCATAGCCGACGCTACACAAAACTCAGAAATAAAATATAAAACATTCATTACCTTTGACGAGCTTCTTTGTTGGCACTCCTATATGTCCCATAGTCACAATTGGGTCTTTTTTCCGATTAAATCCGTCCATGTATACCCAAAATGTCCATTTATGTAGCCCGTCTGATCCAGGAAAAAACTTCTTTACATAATGCAACGTCATTTTTTTAAATGAACAAAGTTGCCTAAAACTTTGGCAAAACACTTCAAACTACTTTTGTAATCCAACTTTAGGTATTAGTAAACGTTAATAATCGATCAAATTGATCGCGGGGCGATGTGTATTCAATAGCTTCACGTCTTGAAAGGATGGTAGGTAATACTCTCTTCCAAAACATCCTGTCGTGGACCGGATGAAATCAAGTGTCTCTTCTTCGTTTGACCAAGGAACAACTTCAAGGAAATTGCCAAGACTGGAGACAGCGTGTGGAAGCTGTAGGACTTGTAAACTGGAAGGTATACATTTTCGCAGGCCATAGACAATACAGCCAACTCTCTTTTTTTGGGGGGTGAACAGTTTTCCTTGGAGTTTCGCATGTTAAACACGTCCTGTTATAGTCACAGACATGGTTTAACCAGTTGTAGAACCTTCAGAGGGTTTTCTATCCACACATACTAATCATATGCATATACTATATTCCTGGCATGAGTAGCAGGACTTTGAAATTTTGCACGATTTTTAACAAAATGTTGAAAAAATAGTCCCAAGCTCTAAAGAGCTTGGCATTTAGCTGAACTTTGGTGGTAAAGAGTAGTCTTTCAATTCATAATCTACGTTTGCTGTGTATCTCACAATGAAACCAAGTTTGCAATGTAAATCACTTTGGCATTATTTAGACAGGCAGACCAATGTTGATGTTTTTTCACTAATTGCTCTTTTGACCAATCAGATCAGCTCTGAAAAAGAGCTGTGAAAAGATCGTTTGACCAAGGAACAAAGACCAATGTGTAAAATGTGTAAAAAAATATCTAAATTGGGCTGCCTGTCTAAACACCGCCTTTGAACCTAAGTTTGCTGTGCTTTACTTGAGTGATTTGTTGTGCCTTCATGTACTAACTATTGAGTGGTTTTGGTCTCCTGCAAAGCTAATGCCGCCATTTTGTGTATTGCATTCTGAGAGCAGTCTTGCCCGAGCCTTATTGTATGCATTTTCATCTATTATAGTAATAAAAGTAGTTATATTTTTGTATCTGTGTGGTGTGTCCATGGTCCAGTACCCAGTTCAGGTCTCTATTGGCACTGCCCTATCCAGAACCTGTCTGTTATGCCATTTTTTGTAAACAATATATATTGTAAACAAACACTTTAGCCTCAAAACAGAGTTAAAACTACAATGTTGATATCATGAATGATCAATCCTTGCACACAAAGCTCTGTCTCCAGGCCCATCCCTCAGTCTTTGACATAAACAGTGATGGGGTGACCCTTTGTTATTGTTTGAACTGCAGATTGCCCCTTTAACAACTTTGACAAATGTCAATAACTTTGGTGAGTCATTTGTTTTTTATTAATAATGAAACCGCATGCTGATACAGTAAAGGTTTGAACATACCTTCAATTAAAGTCAGTCTCTGGTTGTGTTCTTCGTCTGGTACCTGGTATCATAATAGAACAAGAATCAGTAAGAAAATGGAACTAATGTACTTGCACATAGTTTACATGACAAGTTTTCATTCGAAAACACTGACTTTGCAAGCAAAACTATAGAAAATCTGACAACACGAGATCAGCATATTTTAAGAGAACAAAACGTACCTGTCTTCCTGCTTGTTTTATCTCATCATAGACTGTATCATGTCCTTTGTGTTCTGTTACTACACACAGACTGCAGATCAGCTCCTGGTCTGTCCTGCAGAACACCTCCAGAGCTCTGTGGTGTTCCTGGCAGAGTCTCTGCTGCAGGTCTTCTTTATACAGGGAGTCTCCTCTATGCAGGGTGTCTCCTCTATACAGGGTGTCTCCTCTATACAGGGTGTCTCCTCTATACAGGGTGTCTCCTCTATACAGGGGGTCTCCTCTATACAGGGGGTCTCCTCTATACAGGGGGTCTCCTCTATACAGGGGGTCTCCTCTATACAGGGAATCTCCTCTATACAGGGGGTCTCCTCTATACAGGGGGTCTCCTCTATACAGGGGGTCTCCTCTATACAGGGGGTCTCCTCTATACAGGGCATCTCCTCTATACAGGGCATCTCCTCTATACAGGGGGTCTCCTCTATACAGGGGGTCTCCTCTATACAGGGGGTCTCCTCTATACAGGGGGTCTCCTCTATACAGGGCGTCTCCTCTATACAGGGCGTCTCCTCTATACAGGGTGTCTCTGAACAGGTCTCCAGTCACATCCACCAGGGTGTGTCTCTGTAGTTTAGGTACTGTGTAGTGCTTCCTAACGTGGGTCTCACAGTAGGACTGAGTGCAGGTCTGACAGGACTTCACAGCTTTGACCTCACATACATCACATACCACCTCTCCTGGTCGGATGCTGTTCAGTGGAAGATGAAGAAACAACATAATGACATAAAAGTAAAAGCTGTTTACAAAATAATGAAATGAGAAGTATTACATGAGTAGTAGCCATATGACAACATAATATTCAGATTATTTTATTAGTCATCCTCACAACTACTGGATAAGGATGTGGAAGAGCACAGTGTATGATCTCACTCTTCTTGTTGAGTAGAGGTTTCCTCCTTGAAAGAGACAGGAGGATCTATTGATTGGTGAGTCTTCTCTGATACACAACTCTGGGATGGTGACTCTGCTCTCTCCAGATGGACCCTACAAGTACAGTAATACACAACTCTGAGATGGAGACTCTGCTCTCTCCAGATGGACCCTACAAGTACAGTAATACACAACTCTGAGATGGAGACTCTGCTCTCTCCAGATGGACCCTACAAGTACAGTAATACATAACTCTGAGATGGTGACTCTGCTCTCTCCAGATGGACCCTACAAGTATAGTGATACACAACTCTGGGATGGTGACTCTGCTCTCTCCAGATGGACCCTACAAGTACAGTAATACATAACTCTGAGATGGTGACTCTGCTCTCTCCAGATGGACCCTACAAGTATAGTGATACATAACTCTGAGATGGTGACTCTGCTCTCTCCAGATGGACCCTACAAGTACAGTAATACATAACTCTGAGATGGTGACTCTGCTCTCTCCAGATGGACCCTACAAGTATAGTGATACACAACTCTGGGATGGTGACTCTGCTCTCTCCAGATGGACCCTACAAGTACAGTAATACATAACTCTGAGATGGTGACTCTGCTCTCTCCAGATGGACCCTACAAGTACAGTGATACACAACTCTGGGATGGTGACTCTGCTCTCTCCAGATGGACCCTACAAGTACAGTAATACACAACTCTGAGATGGTGACTCTGCTCTCTCCAGATGGACCCTACAAGTACAGTAATACACAACTCTGAGATGGTGACTCTGCTCTCTCCAGATGGACCCTACAAGTACAGTAATACATAACTCTGAGATGGTGACTCTGCTCTCTCCAGATGGACCCTACAAGTACAGTAATACATAACTCTGAGATGGAGACTCTGCTCTCTCCAGATGGACCCTACAAGTACAGTAATACATAACTCTGAGATGGTGACTCTGCTCTCTCCAGATGGACCCTACAAGTACAGTAATACATAACTCTGAGATGGTGACTCTGCTCTCTCCAGATGGACCCTACAAGTACAGTAATACATAACTCTGAGATGGTGGCTCTGCTCTCTCCAGATGGATCCTATAAGTTACACTAATTCAAAACGTTGAGGGATGGAAGTCCCTCAAAACGTTGAGGGATGAATAATATACATGATGGAATGGAAGTCCCTCAAAACGTTGAGGGATGAATAATATACATGATGGAATGGAAGTCCCTCAAAACGTTGAGGGATGAATAATATACATGATGGAATGGAAGTCCCTCAAAACGTTGAGGGATGAATAATATACATGATGGAATGGAAGTCCCTCAAAACGTTGAGGGATGAATAATATACATGATGGAATGGAAGTCCCTCAAAACGTTGAGGGATGAATAATATACATGATGGAATGGAAGTCCCTCAAAACGTTGAGGGATGAATAATATACATGATGGAATGGAAGTCCCTCAAAACGTTGAGGGATGAATAATATACATGATGGAATGGAAGTCCCTCAAAACGTTGAGGGATGAATAATATACATGATGGAATGGAAGTCCCTCAAAACGTTGAGGGATGAATAATATACATGATGGAATGGAAGTCCCTCAAAACGTTGAGGGATGAATAATATACATTGTCAAATACTTCAAATATTTGAGCTGCCTGCACTTTATTCAGTTTCCCATATAATGGAACCAATGGAATAGTTCTGAAAGTGCTAACGCCATGGTAACTCAACTACACCTTGTATCATTGTTATTAGACCTACCATATGTCTGGTGGAAAAGTCAAGAAATTAATTCATATTGAGATCAACATTTATAAAGTTTGAAAATAAATGTCTTACATCTCTTTTTGAGTAAAGTCTCCTTCCTTGAAAGAATTAGGTGTTTCCATAGATTGGTGACTCTTCATTGATAGGTAACTGGGGGCTGGTGACTCTGGTCTCTCCATATGGATCCTGCAAACAGTAAAATACTGTATATTCAATCAAACTGACAGGAAACATATGTGATGTCTTTGTTATACACATGGGTCATACAACACTGCACGTGTTGTATTGGTTTACCGTTCATTACAGATAGTATATTATATAGTAAGTAATCAATTACTAAGTAGGATTATATTATTACTAATTAAGGAATTACTAAACGTATTTCAGTATAAAGCATTTTAATTTATTCCCAATTCTTCTCTGTTATTCTATTACAACAATTGAAAAAAACATTGAACTGCGACTTAAGTGTGAATTGTGAGGTAATCAAGAAAATAAGATACACAACAAATTATAATTAGAACACCTTAGTTCTCCGTCACTCTCCAGTATTCTAGTGGACTCCCAGCTGGGTGTAGGAAAGTCTGTTTTATGCACATGGACACTGTAAACAGAGTAGATTTAAGCTTTAGCTTCTAAAAACTTCCTAATAGTGATATGGGGAACACTGAGTACTACTTTAATGGAAATGAAATACTGCAGTGTTTAGGCATACTGAAGGGGTTAAATGGGGGGAAACTGAGATCCACCATTTTATCACTGGAGACTGCATACAGTTAAAAATGAAACCTACAAAATTAAAATGTAATCTGGTACTAAACCTTGCTTATAATGCCAGTAATTACTATATAATCAACTGTCATCCTGATAACTGCAATGGAAACAGACATCATGAGAATTGCTACACATGCTATTGGACACACCCACCTCTTCATATCAGGGTCCATGGTCTCATCAAGATCCTTATGTCTTTCTTTAGGGATGGCTCCACCCTTAGCCACCTGATGATAACTCATTATAACTCTCAGAGTGGAGGTCTCACAATCCTGAAGAGGACTGGTCTGGTCCCATATCAATCTGATGATAACTCATTATAACTCTCAGAGTGGAGGTCTCACAATCCTGAAGAGGACTGGTCTGGTCCCATATCAATCTGTAAATCAGAAGACTACATTCAAAATATTGACAAAACCTTTTAGACTCAAAAATACTGCTTCACTGCTCTGGGGGTTTATGTTGGTGTTTGTAGCCTAAACCAATCAGTGATAAATGCATTGGTAAAAACTACAATACACTCTAATGTTCCTCTTCCTGTTGTATTATCTTATGATTATAAGGGACAGATTGAAATGCACAGAATGGTTACCTGGGGGGAAATGATGGAGAGTAATGCTTTTTCAATTTCAGTCAAAGGGAGGTTTAGTATTTTTCAAATCTTTTTTATTTATTTTATTTCACCTTTATTTATCCAGGTAGGCTAGTTGAGAACAAGTTCTCATTTACAATCCCGAACCTGGCCAAGATAAAGCAAAGCAGTGCAACACAAACAACAACACAGAGTTACACATGGAATAAACAAAACATACAGTCAACAATACAATAGAAAAATTATATATAGAGTGTGTGCAAATGAGGTAAGATAAGTAAGTAAGATAGGTAAGGCAATAAATAGGCTATAGTGGTGAAGTAATTACAATATAGCAATTAAACACTGGAGTGAGAGATGTGCAGAAGATGAATGTGCAAGTAGAGATACTGGAGTGCAAAGGAGCAAAATAAATAAATAAATAACAGTATGGGGATGAGGTAGTTGAATGGGCTATTTACAGATGGGTTATGTACAGGCGCAGTAATCTGTGAGCTGATCTGACAGCTGGTGCTTAAAGATATTGAGGGAGATATGAGTCTCCAGCTTCAGTGATTTTTGCAGTTCATTCCAGTCATTGGCAGCAGAGAACTGAAAGGAAAGGCGGCCAAAGGAGGATTTGGCATTGGGGGTGACCAGTGAAATATACCTGCTGGAGTGCGTGCTACAAGTGGGTGCAGCTATGGTGACCAGTGAACTGAGATAAGGCGGAGCTTTACCTAGCAGAGACTTGTAGATAACCTGTAGCCAGTGGCTTTGGCGACAAGTTTGAAACGAGGGCCAGCCCACGAGAGCATACAGGTCGCAGTGGTGGGAGGTATATGGGGCTTTGGTGACAAAACGGATGGCACTGTGATAGACTGCATCCAATTTGTTGAGAAGAGTATTGGATGCTATTTTGTAAATTACATCGCCGAAGTCGAGGATCGGTAGGATAGTCAGTTTTACGAGGGTATGTTTGGCAGCATGAGTGAAGGATGCTTTGTTGCGGAATAGGAAGCAGATTATGTATTCTAGATTGGAGATGCTTGATGTCAGTCTGGAAGGAGAATTTACATTCTAAGTCAGAACCGTCCAGAGTAGTGATGCTGGACGGGTGGGCAGGTGAGGGTAGCGATCGGTTGAAAAGCATGCATTTAGTTTTACTTGCAATTAAGAGCAGTTGGAGGCCATGGGAGGAGAGTTGTATGGCATTGAAGCTCCTCTGGAGGTTAGTTAACACAGTGTCCAAAGAAGGGCCAGAAGTATACAGAATGGTGTCGTCTGCATTGAGATGGATCAGAGAATCACCTGCAGCAAGAGCGACATCATTGATGTATACAGAGAAGAGAGTCAGCCTGAGAATTGAACCCTGTGGCACCCCCATAGAGACTGCCAGAGGTCCGGACAACAGGCCCTCTGATTTGACACACTGAACTCAATCTGAGAGGTAGCTGGTGAACCAGGCGAGGCAGTCATTTGAAACACCAAGGCTGTTGAGTCTGCTGATAAGAATGTGGTGATTGACAGAGTCGAAAGCATTGGCCAGGTCGATGAATACGGCTGCACAGTATTGTATTTTATTGATGGCAGTTAAGATACGGTTTAGGACCTTGTGTCATGTTTGTCATTTATTATCATGTCTTGTCCCTGTGCTCCCCATTCTATTCGTTTCCCTCTGCTGGTCTTATTTGGTTCTTTCCCTCCTTCTATCCCTCTCTCTCCCCCTCCCTCTCTCACTCTCTCGCTCTCTCTTCTCTCTATCGTTCCGTTCCTGCTCCCAGCTGTTCCTATTCCCCTAATCATCATTTAGTCTTCCCACACCTGTTCCCGATCCTTTCCCCTGATTAGAGTCCCTATTTATTCCTTTGTGTTCCGTTCCTGTCCCGTCGGTTCCTTGTTTAGTATTCACCATGCTGTGATTGCGTTTCGCCCTGTCCTGTCGTGTTTTTGCTGTGATTGTGTATCGCCCTGTCCTGTCGTGTTTTTTGCCTTCGTCAGATGCTGCGTGTGAGCAGGTGTCTCTGTCGACTACGGCCTGCGCCTACCCGAGGCGACCTGCAGTCTGTGGCCGCTTCTCCAGTTATTCCCCTCTACAGACTAGAGGATTTCTGTTATTCCCTGTTTGGACTTAAATAAACTCTGTTTCTGTTAAGTCGCTTTTGGGTCCTCTTTCACCTGCATGACAGAAGGAACCGACCAAGGAATGGACCCAGCGACTTCAGACGCTCGTTACACTGCCGTCGAGATCCAAGGAGCCATGCTCGGCAGACACGAGCAGGAATTGTCTGCTGCTCGCCATGCCGTGGAGAACCTGGCCGCTCAGGTTTCCGACCTCTCTGGACAGTTCCAGAGTCTACGTCTCGTGCCACCTGTTACTTCCTGGCCTGCCGAGCCTCCAGAACCTAGGGTTAATAACCCACCTTGCTACTCCGGGCAGCCCACTGAGTGCCGCTCCTTTCTCACGCAGTGTGAGATTGTGTTCTCTCTCCAACCCAACACATACTCTAGAGAGAGCTCGGGTTGCTTACGTCATTTCACTCCTTACTGGCCGGGCTCGAGAATGGGGCACAGCTATCTGGGAGGCAAGGGCTGATTGCTCTAACAAGTTCCAGAACTTTAAAGAGGAGATGATTCGGGTTTTTGACCGTTCAGTTTTTGGTGGGGAGGCTTCTAGGGCCCTGGCTTCCTTATGCCAAGGTGAACGGTCCATAACGGATTATTCTATTGAGTTTCGCACTCTTGCTGCCTCTAGTGAGTGGAACGAGCCGGCGCTGCTCGCTCGTTTTCTGGAGGGACTCACGCAGTGGTTAAGGATGAGATTCTCTCCCGGGAGGTTCCTTCAGATGTGGACTCTTTGATTGCTCTCGCCATCCGCATAGAACGACGGGTAGATCTTCGTCACCGGGCTCGTGGAAGAGAGCTCGCATCAACGGTGTTTCCCTGCTCCGCATCGCAACCATCTCCCTCCTCTGGCTTTGAGACTGAGCCCATGCAGCTGGGAGGGATTCGCATCTCGAATAAGGAGAGGGAACGGAGGATCACCAACCGCCTGTGCCTCTATTGCGGAGTTGCTGGACATTTTGTTAATTCATGTCCAGTAAAGCCAGAGCTCATCTGTAAGCGGAGGGCTACAGGTGAGCGCAACTACTCAAGTCTCTCCATCTAAGTCCTGTACTACTTTGTCGGTCCACCTACGCTGGACCGGTTCGGGTGCTACATGTAGTGCCTTGATAGACTCTGGGGCTGAGGGTTGTTTCATGGACGAAGCATGGGTTCGGAAACATGACATTCCTTTCAGAGAGTTAGAGAAGCCTACGCCCATGTTCGCCTTAGATGGTAGTCATCTTCCCAGTATCAGATTTGAGACACTACCTTTAACCCTCACAGTATCTGGTAACCACAGTGAGACTATTTCTTTTTGATTTTCCGTTCACCGTTTACACCTGTTGTTTTGGGTCATCCCTGGCTAGTATGTCATAATCCTTCTATTAATTGGTCTAGTAATTCTATCCTATCCTGGAACGTTTCTTGTCATGTGAAGTGTTTAATGTCTGCCATCCCTCCCGTTTCTTCTGTCCCTACTTCTCAGGAGGAACCTGGCGATTTGACAGGAGTGCCGGAGGAATATCATGATCTGCGCACGGTCTTCAGTCGGTCCCGAGCCAACTCCCTTCCTCCTCACCGGTCGTATGATTGTAGTATTGATCTCCTTCCGGGGACCACTCCTCCTCGAGGTAGACTATACTCTCTGTCGGCTCCCGAACGTAAGGCTCTCGAGGATTATTTGTCTGTGTCTCTTGACGCCGGTACCATAGTGCCTTCTTCTTCTCCGGCCGGGCGGGGTTCTTTTTGTTAAGAAGAAGGACGGTACTCTGCGCCCCTGCGTGGATTATCGAGGCTGAATGACATAACGGTTAAGAATCGTTATCCGCTTCCCCTTATGTCATCAGCCTTCGAGATTCTGCAGGGAGCCAGGTGCTTTACTAAGTTGGACCTTCGTAACGCTTACCATCTCTTGCGCATCAGAGAGGGGGACGAGTGGAAAACGGCGTTTAACACTCCGTTAGGGCATTTTGAGTACCGGGTTCTGCCGTTCGGTCTCGCCAATGCGCCAGCTGTTTTTCAGGCATTAGTTAATGATGTTCTGAGAGACATGCTGAACATTTTTGTTTTTGTCTATCTTGACGATATCCTGATTTTTTCTCCGTCACTCGAGATTCATGTTCAGCACGTTCGACGTGTTCTACAGCGCCTTTTAGAGAATTGTCTCTACGTAAAGGCTGAGAAGTGCTCTTTTCATGTCTCCTCCGTTACTTTTCTCGGTTCCGTTATTTCCGCTGAAGGCATTCAGATGGATTCCGCTAAGGTCCAAGCTGTCAGTGATTGGCCCGTTCAAGGTCACGTGTCGAGTTGCAGCGCTTTTTAGGTTTCGCTAATTTCTATCGGCGTTTCATTCGTAATTTCGGTCAAGTTGCTGCCCCTCTCACAGCTCTTACTTCTGTCAAGACGTGTTTTAAGTGGTCCGGTTCCGCCCAGGGAGCTTTTGATCTTCTAAAAGAACGTTTTACGTCCGCTCCTATCCTCGTTACTCCTGACGTCACTAGACAATTCATTGTCGAGGTTGACGCTTCAGAGGTAGGCGTGGGAGCCATTCTATCCCAGCGCTTCCAGTCTGACGATAAGGTTCATCCTTGCGCTTATTTTTCTCATCGCCTGTCGCCATCTGAGCGCAACTATGATGTGGGTAACCGTGAACTGCTCGCCATCCGCTTAGCCCTAGGCGAATGGCGACAGTGGTTGGAGGGGGCGACCGTTCCTTTTGTCGTTTGGACAGACCATAAGAACCTTGAGTACATCCGTTCTGCCAAACGACTTAATGCCCGTCAAGCTCGTTGGGCGTTGTTTTTCGCTCGTTTCGAGTTTGTGATTTCTTACCGTCCGGGTAGCAAGAACACCAAGCCTGATGCCTTATCCCGTCTGTTTAGTTCTTCTGTGGCTTCTACTGATCCCGAGGGGATTCTTCCTTATGGGCGTGTTGTCGGGTTAACAGTCTGGGGAATTGAAAGACAGGTTAAGCAAGCACTCACGCACACTGCGTCGCCGCGCGCTTGTCCTAGTAACCTCCTTTTCGTTCCTGTTTCCACTCGTCTGGCTGTTCTTCAGTGGGCTCACTCTGCCAAGTTAGCTGGTCATCCCGGTGTTCGAGGCACTCTTGCGTCTATTCGCCAGCGCTTTTGGTGGCCGACTCAGGAGCGTGACACGCGCCGTTTCGTGGCTGCTTGTTCGGACTGCGCGCAGACTAAGTCGGGTAACTCTCCTCCTGCCGGTCGTCTCAGACCGCTCCCCATTCCTTCTCGACCATGGTCTCACATTGCCTTAGACTTCATTACCGGTCTGCCTTTGTCTGCGGGGAAGACTGTGATTCTGACGGTTGTCGATAGGTTCTCTAAGGCGGCACATTTCATTCCCCTCGCTAAACTTCCTTCCGCTAAGGAGACGGCACAAATCATTATTGAGAATGTATTCAGAATTCATGGCCTCCCGTTAGACGCCGTTTCAGACAGAGGCCCGCAATTCACGTCACAGTTTTGGAGGGAGTTCTGTCGTTTGATTGGTGCGTCCGTCAGTCTCTCTTCCGGGTTTCATCCCCAGTCTAACGGTCAAGCAGAGAGGGCCAATCAGATGATTGGTCGCATACTACGCAGCCTTTCTTTCAGAAACCCTGCGTCTTGGGCAGAACAGCTCCCCTGGGCAGAATACGCTCACAATTCGCTTCCTTCGTCTGCTACCGGGTTATCTCCGTTTCAGAGTAGTCTGGGTTACCAGCCTCCTCTGTTCTCATCCCAGCTTGCCGAGTCCAGCGTTCCCTCCGCTCAAGCGTTTGTCCAACGTTGTGAGCGCACCTGGAGGAGGGTGAGGTCTGCACTTTGCCGTTACAGGGCACAGACGGTGAGAGCCGCCAATAAACGCAGGATTAAGAGTCCAAGGTATTGTTGCGGCCAGAGAGTGTGGCTTTCCACTCGCAACCTTCCTCTTACGACAGCTTCTCGTAAGTTGACTCCGCGGTTCATTGGTCCGTTCCGTGTCTCCCAGGTCGTCAATCCTGTCGCTGTGCGACTGCTTCTTCCGCGACATCTTCGTCGCGTCCATCCTGTCTTCCATGTCTCCTGTGTTAAGCCCTTTCTTCGCACCCCCGTTCGTCTTCCCTCCCCCTCCCGTCCTTGTCGAGAGCGCACCTATTTACAAGGTACATAAGATCATGGACATGCGTTCTCGGGGACGGGGTCACCAATACTTAGTGGATTGGGAGGGTTACGGTCCTGAGGAGAGGAGTTGGGTTCCGTCTCGGGGCGTGCTGGACCGTTCACTCATCGATGATTTCCTCCGTTGCCGCCAGGATTCCTCCTCGAGTGCGCCAGGAGGCGCTCGGTGAGTGGGGGGTACTGTCATGTTTGTCATTTATTATCATGTCTTGTCCCTGTGCTCCCCATTCTATTCGTTTCCCTCTGCTGGTCTTATTTGGTTCTTTCCCTCCTTCTATCCCTCTCTCTCCCCCTCCCTCTCTCTCTCACTCTCTCGCTCTCTCTTCTCTCTATCGTTCCGTTCCTGCTCCCAGCTGTTCCTATTCCCCTAATCATCATTTAGTCTTCCCACACCTGTTCCCGATCCTTTCCCCTGATTAGAGTCCCTATTTATTCCTTTGTGTTCCGTTCCTGTCCCGTCGGTTCCTTGTTTAGTATTCACCATGCTGTGATTGCGTTTCGCCCTGTCCTGTCGTGTTTTTGCTGTGATTGTGTATCGCCCTGTCCTGTCGTGTTTTTTGCCTTCGTCAGATGCTGCGTGTGAGCAGGTGTCTCTGTCGACTACGGCCTGCGCCTACCCGAGGCGACCTGCAGTCTGTGGCCGCTTCTCCAGTTATTCCCCTCTACAGACTAGAGGATTTCTGTTATTCCCTGTTTGGACTTAAATAAACTCTGTTTCTGTTAAGTCGCTTTTGGGTCCTCTTTCACCTGCATGACACCTTGAGCGTGGCTGAGCTGCACCCATGACCAGCTCGGAAACCAGATTGCATAGTGGAGAAGGTACAGTGGGATACAAAATGGTCGGTGATCTGTTTGTTAACGGGGCTTTCGAAGACCGTAGAAAGACAGGGTAGGATAGATATAGGTCTGTAGGAGTTTGGGTCTAGAGTGTCTCCCCCTTTGAAGAGGGGGATGATCGCGGCAGCTTTCCAATCTTTGGGGATCTCAGACAATATGAGAGAGAGAGGTTGAACAGGCTAGTATTAGGGGTTGCAACCATTTCTGCAGATAATTTTAGAAACAGAGATTCCAGATTGTCTAGCCCAGCTGATTTGTAGTGGTCCAGATTTTGCAGCTCTTTCAGAACATTAGCTATCTGGATTTGGGTGAAGGAGAAATGGGGAGGCTTGTGCGAGTTGCTGTGGGGGGTGCAGGGTTGTTGACCAGGGTAGGGGTAGCCAGGTGGAAGGCATGGCCAGCTGTTGAAAAATTCTTCTTGAAATTCTCAATAATCGTGGATTTATCAGTGGTGACAGTGTTTCCTAGTGGGTCAGCTGGGAGGAGGTGCTCTTATTCTCCATGGACTTCAGTGTCGCAGTGTCGCAGAACTTTTGTTTTTACAGTGTTGCAGAACATTTTTAAGTTTGTTTTTTGAGTTTGTGCCACAGGATGCATATTTCTGTTTGAAAAAGCTAGCCTTTGCATTCCTAATTGCCTGTGTATATTGGTTCCTAACTTCTCTGAAAAGTTGTATATTACGGGGGCTATTCGATGCTAATGCAGTACGCCACAGGATGTTTTTGTGCTGGTCAAGGGCAGTCAGGTCTGGAATGAACCAAGGGCTATATCTGTTCCCGGTTCTACATTTTTTGAATGGGGCATGCTTATTTAAGATGTTGAGGAAAGCACTTTTAAAGAATAAACAGGCATCCTCTACTGACATGATGAGGTCAATATCATTCCAGGATACCCGGTCCAGGTCGATTAGAAAGGCCTGCTTGCAGAAGTGTTTTAGGGAGCGTTTGACAGTGATGAGGGTTAGTCGTTTGACCGCAGACCCATTACGGGCGCAGGCAATGAGGCAGTGATTGCTGAGATCTTGGTTGAAGACAGCAGAGGTTCCTTGATAATTTGTGTGAGATTGAGGGCATCAAATTTAGATTGCAGGATGGCCGGGGCGTTAAGCAGGTCCCAGTTTAGGTCACCTAACAGCACAAGCTCTGATGATAGATGGGGGGCAACCAATTGACATATGGTGTCCATGGCATAGCTGGGGGCAGAAGGTGGTCTATAGCAAGCAGCAAAGGTGAGATACTTGTTTCTGGAAAGGTGAATTTTTAAAAGTAGAAGCTCAAATTGTTTGGGCACAGACCTGGATAGTAAGACAGAACTCTGCAGGCTATCTCTGCAGTAGCTTGCAACTCCGCCCGCATTGGCATTTATATCTTGTCGGAAAATGTTATAGTTGGGGATGGAAATTTCAGGGTTTTTGGTGGTCAGGATTCAGACACGGCTAGGACATCCGGATTGGCAGAGTGTGCTAAAGCAGTGAATAAAACAAACTTAGAGTGGAGGCTTCTAATGTTAACATGCATGAAACCAAGGCTTTTACGGTTACAGAAATCAACAAATGAGTGCACCTGGGGAATGGGAGTGGAGATAGGCACGGCAGGGCCTGGATTAACCTCTATATCACCAGAGGAACAGAGGAGGAGTAGGATAAGGGTACGGCTAAAGGCTATACGAACTGGTCGTCTAGTACATTCAGAACAGTGAGTAAAAGGAGCAGGTTTCTGGGTATGATAGAATAGATTCAAGGCATAATGTACAGACAATGGTATGGTAGGATGTGAATACAGTGGAGGTAATGTTGAGAGAAATACTGTCTCTAGAAACATCATTTAAACCAGTTGAAGTCACTGCATGTGTGGGATGTGGAACTAAAGGGTTAGCTAAGGCATATTGAGCAGGGCTAGAGGCTCTACAGTGAAATAAGACAATCACTAACCAAAACAGCAATGGACAAGACATATTGACATTAGGGAGAGGCATGCGTAGCCGAGTGATCATAGGGGTCCAGTGAGTAGTTAGGCTGGAGCCTGGAGACACGGCGATTCAGACAGCTAACGGGCCGGGGCTAGCAAGCTAGCAGAAGGGCATTAGAGGGACGTCGCGATGGAAGAAGACTGTTGTAGGCTCCTATTGCGGTTACGTGGGCAGACCAGTCATGATGGATTAGTAGAGCTCCGTGTAGTAAAGGGGTCCAGTCCAATTGGCAAAATAGGTATAGTGGTCCAAGAAATTGGCCGATGGATCTCTTCAGCTGACAGAGCAATATGCTCTAGACAGCTAGTGGGCCGCGGCTAGCAGGCTAGCAAATGGGCATTCAGGGGACGTCATGACGGAGGAGCCTGTTGAAAAATCTAGTCCATGTAATTTGTAATTGATGAAAGTTAAATATTTCTCAGTATTTTAGAATGAGAAATCGTTCTATTTAAGAAATAAGAGGTAAGCCTACCTGTTTGACAGACGAAATTAGGTTATAGGCAGTAGCATACATAGATTTGGTCAATTCCTCCACCCACCCTGCACTCTTTGAATAGCCTACCTCAGTGTCAGTGAAGGGCTGTTAAAGGTGCAATATACAGAAATAGCTCTGGCATTTCCTGGTCGCTAAAATTTGAATAGTTCGCCTAATTTCAGTTTATGTGACTTAACAACCAGTCTTTGTGTGAAGAATCATTGTACCACCTAAACTGCTGTGAAATATGTTTTCCATAACCAAAAATATTATATTTTCAGCTGTTTGAAAATGGTATATAAAACCAGAGGTAAAAGAAGCAAAAACAAAACGTATGATCGGGAATCATAGAATAGCACAGATTGAACAGATACCGCTTCTTGCTTTCAATGAGAATGACGTATGACAGATTTATAACTCACATTATTACACATTGCAGCTTTAAGTTAAAACCAAGACTGGAATTGAAGGCCTATGAGAGGGTATATCATAGGACTTATATTTACTTTGGGATGGAAAACTGCACAGGCCTACACCTTGATAGCTTAAGATTTTGAAGAAAATAAACAAATCTGATTATATAACGTGATCTATAACAAGGCTTTGGTCCGCGATGCTTTAGGCTAGAAACAAGATGTAAAATACCCAGGAAAGTTTGTTTCGTTTCTTTGAGAGAAATAATCTAATTATGTCACTATCAATTGATTAAAATATTTACTTTCTGTATAATACAAGATGTTTAAAACCAGACAGCTTTTAGGGAAACACTTATGACCTTCTCTCGTTTGGGTTAAGCCACTGTTAGAAAAGTTTGGCATTGGAGAAATTTGATAAGATGAACACATAGGCATATTTCTCTGTCCATTCTTAACCTGTGATTCTGTCATTTGTGTGGTATTAAAAAAAGATTGTGCTAATATGTAAAATTATGTAAAATTGCATTACATTTTTATCAAATTGAATTTTTTCTCGAACCTGCAAATACGATGCTAGATTTATGCAAAACTTTTTTAAATATGTATTATTTTTTTTTAACTAGTCAAGTCAGTTAAGAACAAATTCTTATTTACAATGACGGCCTACCCCGGCCAAACCCAAGTCAATTGTGCACCGGCCTATGGGACTCCTAATCACAGCCCGTTGTGATAAAGCCTGGAATCAAACCAGGGTCTGTAGTGACTCCTCTAGCATTGAGATGCAGTGCCTTAGACAGCTGCGCCACTCGGGAGCCTTTTACTGTAAAGGACATCTTTCCACCCCTACTCTTGTCCACGGTGGTTTATCAAAGTAACAACCTTCTGACCCGCAGCTCTGTGCCAAAATGAATCCTTACAGGACAAAGGACAAGAAGTGTGAATAAACGGAAGACATGTTCTCTGCTATCCACTTTGTTTTAATTATTGTTTTGGGTATGAAGGGGGTTCACTTTTTTTTAAGCGTTCCGTGAGGGTTTAGGTCAAATATATTTTTCTGAAGGGAGGGCCATCCATTTTCATTTCAGAGGTCAGATGTTCTCCATGTAACCCTTCTTATAAATAACGTTCACTCCATAAGAATGGGAGTCAGGCGTCTGATATAATTTGTTAAACTTTACTGAAAGGATTATGGGGATACATAGATACATTGTTGTTCACTAAACCTGTAGCTAACTAGTGCATAAATAAAACATGGAATGGAATATGAGTGCCTCAGATATCAGTATAATGAAAACATGGACTGGCCTGTCAGTAATGTTCACTAGTAGGCTACACTACAGTAGTTATCAGTATAATGAAAACATGGACTGGACTGCAGTAATGTTCACTAGTAGAATACACTACAGCAGCTTTTTCAGTATAATGAAAACATGGACTGGACTGTCAGTAATGTTCACTAGTAGGATACACTACAGTAGTTATCAGTATAATGAAAACATGGACTGGACTGTCAGTAATGTTCACTAGTAGGATACACTACAGTAGTTATCAGTATAATGAAAACATGGACTGGACTGTCAGTAATGTTCACTAGTAGGATACACTACAGTAGTTATCAGTATAATGAAAATATGGAATGGATTAGAATGTTCCAATGTGGTTAGCCAAAAAGATGACAAGATACATCTCACATTCATCCTCCTGGGTTACTCTCAAACAGATATGTTATATTTCTGGTTCCTCCATAACTTGTTTCCTGCTTGTAGCAGGGTGCGGTTACAGGAATCCTTTCTCTAACTATAAGTCACGTAATTTCATCAGAAAACATGTCTGCAGTGAGGGTGTGTGATGTAGGATACCAGGGGTAACTAGCACCCCCTTCCCCTCCCCTATGAACAATGTCTAATTGCTAACACAAAACAGCAACTTTTGGAATAAAAAAATGTACGTGGATGAAGGTTATGCTTAGGCTGGAATAAACTTTAAAAGGAAATAAACTGCTATAGTTGATGCTTTTTTAGTTATTTCAGTAAATGTTGTTTTAAGAAAAAAGGCAGTTTTTTCTAAAGTGCCAGGGAGTGTGTTGCAAGTCAAGGTGTCCTAGGATGAAGATACACAACCAGCATTGTAAATCAATTTACAATAGACTACTTGGAAACGTTCACCATCATGTGATTAAGTTTATCCTTTTTAATGAAATTATAGTTAACAATTGCCCTTGCCCTTAGTCTGCCTCCCTCCTATCACCATGGAGACACCTTCCTGAAAACAATGGCACCCCACTTTGCTTAAACCTGTTCTGCCAGTTCATGTCCTAACATATTAGAATGTTCCAATGTGGTTTGTCAATAAGATGACAAGATTGTTCACACATTCACCATCCTGGGTTACTATCAAACAGATATGTAATATTTCTGCAGGGTGCAGTTACAGGAATGTTCTAACTATAAGTCACAAGATTTCATGAGAAATGTTTTCTGCAGTGAGGGTGTGGAAAGCAAGTCAAGGTGTCGTTGGATGAATGTCAACAAGATGCATAACCAACCAGCATTGTCAAAATAACTATGTTTTAATTAAATCTGACAATACCAGTTCCTGCACTAAAACCCTATATCAGGGACCGCTTTAGACCCGGGTGTCACGTCTACTCTTTCCCTAATCTGTCGCTCACGTCGTCTGTTTACTAACCACTGGTCCTGGCAACCCTCATTGCGTGCACCTGGCAACCCTAATTACGCATACCTGTGCCCCATCTGGACTGCATTACTTACTGATTACTCCCCCTTTATCTAGCACTCCCTGGCATCACGCTTTAGGCAGTATTGTTTCTGTTTTCATGTCCAGAGGCTCTCGTTTTGTGTCGCGCTATGCTCTTTATTGTTAAACTCACACCCTGCTTCCTGTCTCTCAGCGTCATCGTTACACCGGGACAATAGCTTGGCGCAATCAATAGAACAAAACCAGCACCGTTTCAAGATTTCGAATGCCACTGCACTAAAATAAGAAAATGTTCAAATGAAGAGGTTGGCCTATTAGGATTATGTACACAGCTATTAACCTCACATGTAGCTATAGCAATTGATTAGGGGCTAGGGGTATTCAATATTTACCCTGCGATGACTGGACTGCTGCTGGTTTTCTGTTCTACCTGACATTTGATGGCAGCCACCTGGTGTCTCAGGTCTAAATCGGTCCCTGATCATTTTTAAAAAGCAGTGTAACTGGCTCTGGTCCAGATTTGAATGTGAGGCAGTTAGACTTACAACCATATTGAGAGAAAGATGGCGTTCCAGATTGTCTTTTTCTGCTTACGAACAGCATCACATCTCACAACGCCTGGAGAAGTATGTATCACGTCAGGAAACCCATTCATGTGACATATTATCATGTTGCAATCTCCTGAGACTCACAGCACAACTGCAAAAAAAGTACCTGGAACGCTGCTAGACAGTTTGCAAGTATGTAACAAAAATAACATTAACATCTGACAATTGTTTCATGTATGCTAAGAACAAATAAAACCCTTTTTGTAATCTTCCTTACAAATCTGTCATCATTTGAGATCTGGGCCATTTGATTTTTAACTGTTCAAATTACCTGAGAGGAATTGCAATTGTTATGACATTGTGAGTCCTAAAGTCTTTTCCAGTTTGAATAAGAATCAGCCTACCTGCCAGTCATCAAAACACATCTTAACCTGACACTTTACAGTGGTTTAAAGTGCTTTTTGGTGGTATCTGTACTTTACCTTTAATATTTTTGCCAACTTTTACTTTTACTTCACTACATTCCTAAACAAAACAATGTACATTTTACTCCATAAATTCTCCCTGACACCCAAAAGTACTTGTTACATTTTGACAGGAAAATGGTCCAATTCACACACTTATCAAGAGAACATCCTTGGTCATCTCTACTGCCTCTGATTTGGCGGACTCACTAAACACAAACGCTACGTTTGTAAATGATGTCTCAATGTGCCCCTGGCTATCTGCCAATAAATAAATAAAATAAAATTGTGCCGTCTGGTTTGCTTAATATAAGACATTTGAAATGGTACTTTTACTTTTGATATTTAAGTACATTTCAGCAATTCCAATTACTTTTGATACTTAAGTATATTTAAAACCAAATACTTTGACTTTTACTCAAGTAGTATTTTACTGGGTAACTTTCACTTTTACTCGAGTCATTTTCTATTAAGGTATCTTTACTTTAACTCAAGTATAACAATTGAGTACTAATTCCACCACTGCACTTTTATAAAACATGTTGACTTACCATTTCCCTGCTGCATTCAGAGTAGGCTGGAGCATGTACTGACACGGTTATAATTCAAGGGTTGAAACCTAAGATGCTGTTCCAGAGGTGAGACGAGGAAGACAGACAGAAGGAGAGGGGAGGAGCATCTGCTTATACATCACATGGGACAACAATACCAAAGATGATGACACTTTCCCCGTGTGAGCTCACAGTTCCTCCATAATATCTGACATGCTCACGAGAGAGTTTACTTATTGTCACGTCCTGCTCGCCCCACCCACACTGCCCCGACCAGAAAGAATTTGCCAGTGAGAAGTCTCACCCTGGGGCACCCCCTCCGCGTGGAGGGGCAATAAGTATTTCACTCGAGTGGCCCCGCTCCAATCCAAATAAATTAGGGAGTGGGGTCTCGCTTTCTCTACCGTCTCTGACTTTATATATCCCTGTTTTTCTACAGTGAAAATACTATCCACAAGGCAATCCATGACTGCAGTGTTTAACATAGCAGTCAACCTATTTCCTGCAGTCTCAAAATATTAAACATTTTGTTTAAAGTAATAAAGTACTACTTCAAATGGAGCACACTTCATTAATAACATGCATTACATCTTATGAAATATGTTGACTCACACACATAATTATACCTGGATGCACATGTATCAACTCTGAAACATGGTTTTATTAGTTTGGGCTAATGGCTATACTAATGTGGCGTCTACCTGAGGACATGGCACTTGGTAATAAGGTGAATGCACCAATTTGCAAGTCGCTCTGGATAAGAGCGTCTGCTAAATGACTTAAATGTAATATCCTGCAATTCACATCTCACATTTATAGTGAACAAAAATATAAACGCAACATGCAACAATTTCAACAATTTTACTGAGTTACAGTTTATATAAAGAAATCAGTCAATTGAAATAAATTCATTAGGCTCTAACCTATGGATATCACATGACTGGGCAGGGGTGCAGCCATGGTTGGGCCTGGGAGGGCATAGGACCAATCACTTGGCAGCCAGACCCACCCACTGGGGAGCCAGGCCCAGACAATCAGAGTTTTTCTCCACAAAGGGGCTTTATTACAGACAGAAATACTCCTCAGCACCCTCCCCTACGACAATCCCGCAGGTGAAGAAGCCAGATGTAGAGGTCCTGGGCTGGTGTGGTTACATGTGGTCTGCGATTGTGAGGCCGTACTGTGTCCTCACAATATGTTGGACGTACTGTGTCCTCACAACATGTTGGACGTACTGTGTCCTCGCAACATGTTGGACGTACTGTGTCCTCGCAATATGTTGGACGTACTGTGTCCTCACAACATGTTGGACCTACTGTGTCCTCACAATACGTTGGACGTACTGTGTCCTCGCAATATGTTGGACGTACTGTGTCCTCACAACATGTTGGACGTACTGTGTCCTCACAATACGTTGGACGTACTGTGTCCTCACAATACGTTGGACGTACTGTGTCCTCACAATATGTTGGACGTACTGTGTCCTCACAATATGTTGGCCGTACTGTGTCCTCACAATACGTTGGACGTACTGTGTCCTCACAACATGTTGGACGTACTGTGTCCTCACAATACGTTGGACGTACTGTGTCCTCACAATACGTTGGACGTACTGTGTCCTCACAACATGTTGGACGTACTGTGTCCTCACAATACGTTGGACGTACTGTGTCCTCACAATACGTTGGACGTACTGTGTCCTCACAACACGTTGGACGTACTGTGTCCTCACAATACGTTGGCCGTACTGTGTCCTCACAACATGTTGGACGTACTGTGTCCTCACAATACGTTGGACGTACTGTGTCCTCACAATATGTTGGCCGTACTGTGTCCTCACAATACGTTGGACGTACTGTGTCCTCACAACATGTTGGACGTACTGTGTCCTCACAACATGTTGGACGTACTGTGTCCTCACAATACGTTGGACGTACTGTGTCCTCACAATACGTTGGACGTACTGTGTCCTCACAACATGTTGGACGTACTGTGTCCTCACAACATGTTGGACCTACTGTGTCCTCACAATACGTTGGACGTACTGTGTCCTCACAACATGTTGGACGTACTGTGTCCTCACAATATGTTGGCCGTACTGTGTCCTCACAACATGTTGGACCTACTGTGTCCTCACAATACGTTGGACGTACTGTGTCCTCACAATATGTTGGCCGTACTGTGTCTTCACAATACGTTGGACGTACTGTGTCCTCACAACATGTTGGACGTACTGTGTCCTCACAACATGTTGGACGTACTGTGTCCTCACAATACGTTGGACGTACTGTGTCCTCACAATACGTTGGACGTACTGTGTCCTCACAACATGTTGGACGTACTGTGTCCTCGCAACATGTTGGACCTACTGTGTCCTCACAATATGTTGGACGTACTGTGTCCTCACAATACGTTGGACGTACTGTGTCCTCACACCATGTTGGACGTACTGTGTCCTCACAACATGTTGGACGTACTGTGTCCTGACAATACGTTGGACGTACTGTGTCCTCACAACATGTTGGACGTACTGTGTCCTCACAATATGTTGGACATACTGTGTCCTCACAATACGTTGGACGTATTGTGTCCTCACAACATGTTGGACGTACTGTGTCCTCACAATATGTTGGACGTACTGTGTCCTCACAATACGTTGGACGTACTGCCACATTTTCTAAAACAACGTTGGAGGCAGCTTATGGTAGAGAAATAAACATTAAATTATCTGGCAACAGCTCTGGTGGACATTCCGGCTGTCCGCATTGTCACACCCTGATCTGTTTCACCTGTTCTTGTGATTGTCTCCACTCCCTGCAGGTGTCGCTTCTTCTCCCCAGTGTATTTATCCCTGTGTTTCCTGTCTCTCTGTGCCAGTTTGTCTTGTATGTTTCCAAGTCAACCAGCGGTTCTCCTGTTTTTTGCATTCTCCTTCATCTAGTCCTTCGGGTTTTGACCCTTGCCTGTTTCTGGACGTTTTACCCGCCTGCCTGACCATTCTGCCTTCCTTGACCACGAGCCTGTCTGCCAATCTGTATCTCCTGGACTCTGATCTGGTTCGGACCTTTTTGTCTGTCCACAACCATTCTCTTGCCTACACCTTTGGATTAATAAACATTGTAAGATTCCAACCATCTGCTTCCTGTGTCTGCATTTGGGTCTCGCCTTGTGCTTTGATAAGCATGCTAATACCGCGCTCCCTCATAACGTGAGACATCTATGGCATTGTGTTGTGACAAAACTGCATATTTTAGAGTGGCCTTTTATTGTCCCCCAGCACAAGGTGAACCTGTGTACTGATCATGCTGTTTAATCAGTTTCTTGATAAGCCACATCTGTCAGGTGGATGGATTATCTTGGCAAAGGAGAAATGCTCACTAACAGGGATGTAAACTTTTTTTTTCTTTAAATGTCTGTTACTGTCATCATAAAGAGACCAAGGCGCAGCGTGGTAAGCGTACATTATCCTTTATTGAAAGAACAAACACTGAACAAAACTAACTGTAAAGCTAATATGACTAGTGTAGACAGGCAACTAAACATAGAATAAGAACCCACAAAATACCCAAGGAATATGGCTACCTAAATATGGTCCCCACTCAGAGACAACGATAAACAGCTGCCACTGATTGAGAACCAATTCAGGCAACCATAGACATATAAACACCTAGACTTACAAAACCCCTAGACAATACAAAAACTAACAAACCACCCTCGTCACACCCTGACCTAACCAAAATAATAAAGAAAACAAAGAAAACAAAGGTCAGGGCGTGACAAGATCAAAAAATATTTTCCGCATAGCATCGGACAATAACATTGATGAATACGCTTATTTGGTGAGCGAGTTTATTAGCAAGTGCATTGGTGATGTTGTAGCCACAGCGTCTAATTAAATTAAACTTCATATTCATCATCTCCAGCAATAACCCAACATCAACATGTGAAAATTGAGCTTTTCTATGTTTTGGAGTAAACAAGGTAGAAGATAAGCGTTTCAGGGGCCTCCCGGCTGGCGCAGTGGTCTAAGGCTGTGCCATCAGATATTCTGGGTTCAAGCCCAAGCTCTGTCTCAGCCATTCGCGACTGGGAGGCCAATGGGGCGGCGCACTATTGGCCCAGCATCGTCCGGGTTAGGGAGGTCTTGGCCGGTAGGGATGTCCTTGTCTCATCGCAAACTAGCGACTCCGGTGGCGGGCCGGAGTTGGTGCAGCTGGCTTCCGGGTTAGATGTGCATTGTGTCAAGAAGCAGTGCAGCTTGGTTGGGTTGTGTTTCGGAGGACGCATGGCTCTCGACCTTCGCCTCTCGACCACAAAATTGTGGAGAAAAAAAAGAATATAAGCGTTTCCAATGACATCGTCAACCAATTAGCAGGTAATGCCAACTCATAATTGTCTAAAATTATATGACGATGTTATCTACCTGTATGTTTTTTTTGTACAAAACAGAAATGTGCCATTTTCAAAAATGTTGATGGTGGTGAATATGAAGTTGAAACATTTTAATATTTCCAGTTAAAGAGGTTTAAGCTACAAGACTGGAGCAACACTAGAACTAGAACAGTGTGATTAACATGGCACACCACTAGTAGATCAATAACACAGTGTGATTAACATGACACACCACTAGTAGATCAATAACACAGTGTGATTAACATGACACACTACTAGTAGATCAATAACACAGTGTGATTAACATGACATCACTAGTAGATAAATAACAGTGTGATTAACATGACACACCACTAGTAGATCAATAATACAGTGTGATTAACATGACACACCACTAGTAGATCAATAACACAGTGTGATTAACATGACACACTACTAGTAGATCAATAACAGTGTGATTAACATGACACACTACTAGTAGATCAATAACACAGTGTGATTAACATGACATCACTAGTAGATCAATAATACAGTGTGATTAACATGACACACCACTAGTAGATCAATAACACAGTGTGATTAACATGACACACCACTAGTAGATAAATAACAGTGTGATTAACATGACATCACTAGTAGATAAATAACAGTGTGATTAACATGACACACCACTAGTAGATCAATAACACAGTGTGATTAACATGACACACTACTAGTAGATCAATAACAGTGTGATTAACATGACACACCACTAGTAGATCAATAACACAGTGTGATTAACATGACACACCACTAGTAGATCAATAACAGTGTGATTAACATGACATCACTAGTAGATAAATAACAGTGTGATTAACATGACACACTACTAGTAGATAAATAACAGTGTGATTAACATGACATCACTAGTAGATAAATAACAGTGTGATTAACATGACATCACTAGTAGATAAATAACAGTGTGATTAACATGACACACCACTAGTAGATCAATAATACAGTGTGATTAACATGACACACTACTAGTAGATCACTA